>NC_056735.1:1688360256-1688465047 GCF_019279795.1 Protopterus annectens
GGGTGCATAAAACTCTGCCGGGCCAGATTTATTTCCCATGGGGCAACCGGGGTAAAAATGACTGCAACAGTGAATACACTTGAATGTCTACATTTATGGTAAGTGTGCACAACTGTACTTTTATTTGCCTCCCCCCAGAACAGACAACTGCAGACATTCTGCACCAAGAACCACTCTCCACTAGCATGGAGTATAGATACATTCAGTATTTCATGGAAGGGACTGTTTCTATATGCCTTTCCACCCTTCCTACTAATTCGAAAAGTACTTCTGAAAATCAGGAGAGACGAACCAAAAATCTTGCTCGTGACTCCGTGTTGGCCCGAGCAGCTCTGGTTTCCCCTACATCTGTCTCTAGCTAAAGGCAATTGCCACAAGTTACCCCACAAGGTGGACCTTCTGACACAGCAAAAGGGAGCCCTCATTCACCCACACTTGCAGATGTTGACCCTGACACTGTGGGTGATTAACTTTTAATTCCCTTTAGGCACCACTATTCAGAGGACGTGCTTTCTGTCCCTAGGAAAGCCAGGAAACCTACTACAAGGAAATCTCACTTGTCTAAATGGGAAAGATTTTCCAAATGGTATCTGGGCAATGGCAGGGATCCATGCCTTGCAGACCCATCCCTAGTTCTTGCCTGTGTGTGTCAGCTCATTAAAACAGGTCTTTCATACTCTTCAGTGAAAGTCCACTTTTCAGCTGTTTCAGCCTGCCTGCCACTAGACCCTCCCAGCCAGGCTCGATGTCAAACTATCCTTAAAAGGGGCCTTGCACATCAGACCACCAAGAAAACCCATCTCTCCTCCCTGGGACCTGAACTTCATTCTGGAAAAACTCGTACAGTCCCCATTTGAACCAGCTAGTACTGCTACTCTGCAAATGTGTACTGGAAGACAATACTGCAAGTGTCTGTAACTTCAGCCATAAGGGTGTCAGAGTTGCAGTCCCTAATGGCCTGCCCCTCCATACACTACCTTCCACAAGGATAGGGTATCCTTAGGACCAAACCTTTCTTTATGCCTAAGGTGGTCAACGATCTGTCCTTAAACCAATCTATTCATTTACCCACCACCTTCCCCTCTCCCAGCAATGAAAGTGGGAGGATACTCCACTCCCTGGATGTGCACAGCTAAGGTTTTACCTAGACAAAACCAATTCCATAAGAAAAGCCAATCAACTTTGTTTCCTTCCACCCCAAGGCACTGGGTAAGCTAGTCTCCAAACAAACCATCTCATTTTGGATAAGGAAAACTACTTGCCTATGTTACGCACACCATGGCAAAAAACTTCCACAAGGAGTAAAGCTCACTCTACCAGGACAGTAACAGCCTCCAAAGGCTTCCTAAAGGGTCTGGACCCTGGATCCATCCTGGAAGCAGCTTACCTGGTCCACTAGTCACAGCTTCACCAAACGCTACAAGCTAAACAATATCTCCAGAGCACGAGCAGGATTTGCCAGCGCAATTCTGCAGGGCTTTGTGGAGTCAGCTGCTTCTACCTCCTCCCTTCCTAGCTGTGGTACTCTCACACCAAGAATACTGCAAAGTAGGAATAGAAGGACATAGAATGTTGTTCTGTCTTTCGGCTTTTCCCAGTTAGGGGTCGCCACAACGGAACTCCAGTCCGCTAATGATTGGCAGTAGATTTAAGTGCCGAGTTGCCAGCTCTGATGCACAACCTTCAACTAAGGTACGCCCATTCATGCATGTCTCTACACAGAAGATGCTCTAGCTGAGAATCGAACGGGACAACGTCTTACTGTGAGGCGACAACGCTACCGCAGCACCACCACCTCAGCTCTAATAGAACGACATAGAATAGGTGTGTAAAATCTTACCATAACCACAGATGTCCTTATTTTCCATGTTGCAGTATTCCTTCCCACCCACCTTAACCCCTTTTTCTATCCTGCTCTCTCTCACTATTGACATGTCTTAGGTCACCTGGTGGTTATACTCTACACTATAGCCAATTCAGTCACCAAATGGCTCTTTGGATCCTGTGGTTGACATCAAATGCTACTCCATTTCAAACTCTTCTATTGGGCTTTCAAGTTCTGAGGTCTGTGCGTGCAGACGTCACATTTAAGGCCCCTTGTTTATGGCCCTGCGTGTGACGTCCCATGCAACTACAGCAGCCAAGCTGAAGCTTTTGTATAGGAGCTGACGTACGGGTCACCTGAGGTGGGAAATCCCACACCAAGAATACTGCAACATGGAAGAGGACATCTATGGTTATGGTAAGATTTTGCACAACTTTTCTTTTTTCGTTAGTGTTTCCCAAACAATTATCTGATCAGGAGGCATTAAATTGAACAATCAATTCATTGCAAGTCAAATTAATTTCTTTTAACTTGCTTTGCTTGAGTGAATCCCTCTCCACCAAAATGTTAACCCATTCAAGTGAATATTGGTGAGTGGCAGTAGTCCATCTCATTTGAAATCTCATCTTCTAACTGGACGCATCAAACGGTGTGCAGGGAACTTTTAAAAGCTCTAATTCCCCTTGGGGTAACTTCTAATTCAAAATAACATTTCAAGCTCAAAATTTTAAGATGGAACAGTTTCCTTAAACATCAGGTGTTCTAATTTATCAAATAACTCTGGAGACAAATTGGTAGTGGAACAGTGCCCCACAGTGTGATACGGGCTATCAGTTCTCTTGCTTATTTCTTGCTCAAGCCTTTCCCAAGGCTTAGATGGCAACACAGCACTACACACACCAACATGGTCACCATTACAGTCCCTGGGATGGATCATATAATTTCTCCATAGTACGTTGAGTAAGCTGAGGTCCCTCATTATGAAAAAATCCATGGCAAATTAAAGGAAGGATCACAAGCCATATATACACAATACAACAAAAAAGCAGCAAATTAAAAACAAAACAAAAAAAAACAGTGCAAATCCACAAACCAGTTTAATGAAGCAAGTGCAGGTGCATGCTAGGGATATTAGAAAACATGAGAGCCCCATTGCATTACATTTTAAATTGTATCATAGTAGTCACCCGGTTGGTTTACAAGATGCCATTTTAGAAAAGGTATTTTTAAATATGAAGGCAATGTAGGGATTAAACAAAAACTTTTATATAAAGAATCTATTTTTATTTTGAAGTATGACACTTAATGCCTTCGGGCTTGAATGCTGAGTGCAACTGGTGATGTTTCATAAGTGCATTAACTTGTTTGTGTTGTATATTGTGCTGCTTGATTTGTACTTTACTCCTTGAAGACTTTAGCCGAGGAGCTAGACTATGATTTATTTCATTAAACTGGTTCTTGGATTTGTACTGGCTTTTTTTTTTTGTTTGATTTTAAATTCTAGAGGCTACCACTTGGCCCTCTGTCCATACCATTATCAAACACTATAATCTTCCCATTTTCTACTTATACAGGGCTGGATTTGCCTCTGCAGTCTTGCAGGGCATGGTAGCCTCGTTTAAAATTTTACTTCCTTTCCAGGTTTCAGAATCCTCCTATATGGTTATTACTGCCACAGTGAAGCAAAATGAAGTGTCTACTTGGCTTAAATGTAGTTTTGTGTCTTTGCTGTTGCAGTATGTCATCCCTCCATCTCCTATCCCATGCTTTCAAGATGGGGTGGCTATTCATTTCCCTATCCCTTCCCAATGCTCCCTTTTGTCTCTTTGCCCCCCCCCTTCAGTATTGTGTTAAGAGTTCCTTCCCTTCTACAGTGTGAATTTTTGGGTGCCTTTTGCTCTGGGCCTGGAGTTGAGGATCCTTTTTGTACTGAGGGCAAGAAAGACCTTGTAAGATGGTGTTGGATGACAACCCTTATACCCAGACCCTCTGACAATGAGGTGCAGGGCGTCCCATCAGCTCAGGAGGAAGGAATTGTTAGGTATTTCGGCCAGCCAAGGGCTACCACAGCAAGGGAGACCCATGTGGTTATTAGTGCAACAGTGGAAACAGGAGACATCTACATTTAAGGTAAATAAGCACAACTGTACTTTTCATTGTAGTGATTTAATTTAATTGTGGTATTGCACATTGACAGGACCATTTGGTTGTTTAATTGTGATTAGATTTTTTCCCCTGATTTTAAGAGTTTATTTTTTTTGCTATGTAGACAGAGAATGAGGGCTCTCCATGGTGATAAATTTATGCATTTGTATAAGGTTCTAATTTTTGTATGCATGTCTGGGTAGACTATACTTTTGGATTAGGCATTTTAATGTGGAGCACTTGTCAAGTTTATAGAGGACTTTTGGGGTATTTTAGCTGATGTAATGTTAGGGTAATATGACGTTATTCTCTCAACGCAGTGTGATGGTGAGTTCTGTTTGGGAGGTGTTATGCAAATGTAGCCATTTCATGGAATGCTGAAGCTTTTTAGGGTGTGTTGATTAGATGTTGGACTAGTGGGAGCATACAGAAAATTAGAGGACAAGGACCGAGGTGTGGTTAGATTGAAATCTGGAAAGGTTTTGCTTTATCTTGTAATTAGTTTTGTTTTGCTTTTTAATATGTTAGACACAGAGAACAGAGATGGCAAATAAAATTATTTTTTATTCCTTTGGTGCCTCAACAACAAGCCTTTCATGGAGAAAAGAAATTTAAAGCATAACTGAAATGTCTGAATTTTAAATACTGATAATTGACTACTACTGATAATTTAGTAGCCTGCTATATTGTTTTCTGGGGTTATTTTAATTTCATAGTGATTTGTACTTCTATGTATGTGTGGTGAGTACTATTAATATTTTTTGGAGGGGGGGGTTGCATTTGAGCAGGTGGCTGTTTTGTAGCCACTTTCAGTGGGGAGAAATTTTCTGCTAATTTTTGAAGTTTAATTGCTGGTGTAGAGCATATATTGGATAACTTTGTGGTTTTGTATGAATCTGTTAAAACGGGCACATGCTACATCCTTGGGGTGCTCTGTTGTTGAAGGGAAAAATGAATATGTAACGTGCTAGTAAATGCTCCGTAGGCAGCTAGTGAGCTAGCTTTTAAACCATGCAAGTGTGTAATCTTTCATACATGTTATTGGGTAAGAAGTAGTGCTGTGGTAGTGCCAAATACTTTGGACAGGGCCATAAGTGTTTTGTCCTTGATTTGTGTCTTGTTTAGAAGTACTGTAGTAAAGCCATTCCTGTGCCATGTCTAGGTCTAAAGCTGCGTTGTCTGTTGGAGTTTGTTGTTGGTGAGGTGTTTCCTAATTTGTATGTACGTGTCTCTGCAGAACTTTTATATTGGAGATAGACTAGCTCTGTTGGCCTGTATTTAGTGCCCTCTACCAAGGTACCAGTTTTGTGTAATGGTATATCATCAGATTTTCTGTTGGGTAGGAATGCATGATTCTTTAAATTAGTAGTTTATTAATTTTGATACTGAACATGTAGAATCTGTGAACATTTGAGGGTATTCTGTGAAGTAGGTATCAATCCCCATAGTAGTTGATTTCTTTTAACATCCTTTCAGTAGTATTAATAGTATTGATTGTTGCTAGGTCAAGGGAGGCTTTCTGAAGTTCATCAGAAGAGACCTCTTAGGATGATTCATTTTTAATAGGAACGTAGCCCCCTCAATACTAGATTAGACCCATAAGTTTGTTCTTCCTTAGACCACAGTACTTTTGGGTTCTCTCAGTGAGGTGACGATGTCCGGCTATGGCACCAAAGCAAAAAAATTCCATACAGACATATGTTTGACATATAACCTAAGCACATGGGTGTAAGGGTATAAGCTTGTTTGTCCGCTTAACTCACTGCCAGTCCAAATGCAAGTCATACACCCATCAGCGTTGGTGTTACCTCTGCCATTGCTTACTTAGGTAAGTGCCCCATTGGGGAACTTTTTGTTTTTTCTTGAACCTTGGTGGTTAAATTTGTTAGATGTTCGTTAACAGAGAAGTGCAAGTGTGATAGGTAGATTCATTCGAAGGGCCTTCACTCCAGTGCTCATTTTGTCTTTGTACTCCACACAATTGTAAGAATTGCCTGATTTGTCTGTTCTGAAAACTCTGCGTACACGTCTTCCATAGCTGGCATTGGGCACCTATAAAACCTGTGGCTGTTGGGGCCCACCAGATGACTTGCTGCTATGGGAGGCCCAAGGAAACCAAGAGAGCCATCGTCTGTATGGAAGAGCATGTGGCAGTGTAAAATATTTACTACTTCCCATCAGTAAACAAGGGAACCAACCAAGTGGACTTCTCTCTGAACCTGTAATCTTCAGGTCTGCTTCATACAAAAAGGCACTTGATTGGCTGCAACTTTTTTTTTCTCGTCTCATCTACATAGAGGAAATGAAATGCATCATTCTGAAGCTGTTCAGGCCCACATATGCAAAAAAAAAAAAAAAAAAGACCTGGTTGGTTGCATCATTTTGTCACTTCTGCTTCTATTTTTAACAGTAATATTTCCATCATAGTTCAGAAATTGGAAGCAGGGTAACTCCTCCTCTTAGCACAAGAAACCTGGATAGTCAAAAGTAATGGAGGAACAAAGGCACAAAAAGACAGATTTTAAGTATTACTGTTGTAAACATGGAAGGCTGCTAGAATAACATTTTTATATTAGCAAGCATTTTCTGAAAGATATGAGGTCTACAATTCAAATATTTGTCATTAGTGATTTCATTGTTACGTAATTTGTCAGAAAACCACAGATGTTAAGAGGTACAGACCTGAACTATAAGGCAAAAGTCTGCACATCAGAGTGGTATGGGGTAGGGTAGTAGCTTTCTGTGCTTCATCAGTTGTCAGTTGCTTATAAGCCGTGTAAAGTCTCTGTCCATACACACGCACACAAGTGCATGTGCACAAGCACCCTTCCACTGTCTGTGGGGGTGTGGGTGTTACTGAAGTTAACAAGGGATGCAAGAGCATAATAGGTTCATAGGTGTGTACTAGGCTAATGGCCCTGGAGCCTTTACAAGCCTAGCCCGTAGAAGTGCCCTAGCATCATGCCGCCCAACGTTAGTTCCCACTGCCTCTATCAAGTAGAGCAACTGGAGTGATCCCTCGGGTTAACTTTCTATTTGGCATCCACTCATCAAGGTTTGTCTTAGAGGGCCAGTGAGGCGCTCTGCTTGATGTGTATGGGAAGTCTGTTCCAGAGCATGGGCAGTCTCTGGGTTATGAACCTGTCCCTCCAGCATGTTCTGTTGATTGTGGTAATGAGGTTGAGGTCTCTGGAGCATGTGGTGTGGCGGGATTGGGATTTCTTTAGATGTAGCATTTCTAACAGAGCTGGGTCAGAGATGTGGCCTAGGGTCCTCTTCATGAGGTACTTTTTTGTCCTTTCCATCTGTTACATGCGTCTAGTGAGGTACATGCCAAATGGGCCATTATACTCTGATTGGCCTAATGAGGGAAGAGTAGAGAGAGGTGGTGACCTCTTTCTTCCTGGGTGCAAAACCCTTGGTAATGGGATGTGCCACATAGAAGGACTTTCTGACCACAGTGGCAGTGTGGTGTTCGAAGGAGAATTTGCTGTCAACCTGTGTCCCCCGATCTCTTATAACGCCTTCAGTGGGCTCCCATCGATGTGGTAATTAGTGGGGACTGAGTTTTTCCCAAAGGGGATGACTACGCATTTTTTGGCATTAAGCTTAAGGCCATGGTTTTGACACCAGTCATTGGTCTCAGTGAGACCTTTCTGTAGGATGTCTACATCACTTGGGAAGTTAATAATGGCTCCCAGCCTACAGTCGTCTGCGAACTTGGTCAGCCAGAATCCTTCTGTGTCGGCCTGGACTTCTGAGAAGTAGATGCCAAACAGGAGAGGACCCAGGACTGATGGGACTCCACTCGGGACTAGTTGGCAGCCTGACTTGGAGTATGCTACTTTCACACTGTGGGTTCTATCTGTGAGCCAGTTTGCAGTCCACCTAGTGATGTAGTGGTTGATGCCTAGTTTGGTGAGTTTATCAATAATTCCTGAGTGGGCAATGGTATCAAAGGCCTTGGCCAGATCGAGGTAGGCTGTATGGAACTGCCTTGCCCTCATCCACAGTTCTGGTGACTGACTCAAAGAAGTCAGTCAGGTTGAGCAGGCATGATCTACCTTTCACATAACCAAATTGAGTGGTATCTAGAGTTGGAGATTCTCTATGTCCTTGTTAATTAGGTCCATGATGATGTGCTCCATAGCCTTACATATCAGACTCGTCAGGCTAATGGGGCAGTAATTCCCAGGGTCTGTAGTTCCTCCCCCTTTATGGAGAGGGATGACTGTAGCAGTGTGCCATTTGGTAGGGACAAAGCCTGAGGTGAGGCTGTGCTTGAACAGGGCACACAGATGTGGTGCTAGTTCACTTTGTAGTTCATGTCGAATACATCCCGGGATATTGTTGAGTCCCATGGAAGCGGTATTCTTGGCCTTGGACAATGCAGCTTTAACCTGTGCTGCAGTAATGCTGGTTGCCTGGCATACTTCCGGTATTGTGATTGGTCCTTTTGGGGGGGGGGGGGTAAAGTTGGCACTGAATCTGTCTGCCAGTATGTTGGCAATATCTGTTTGCTCAGTATAGGAGGTAACGTTATGCAGTAACTCTGAGCAAACCTGGGTGTTACCATGGAGATTCTTGATACAACTATAGAAGGCTTTGTGGTAGTCTTTAGTGTCTGCTGCAATTCTCCTTCATAGCTGGCTTTAGAAGTTTTGATGAGGGATCTCAACTTTTTGTTGAGGCTAATAAGGGAGTTTTTCCAGTCTTGGGACGTCACCTTTTTCTGCAACATTTTCTTCCTTCTGTTGTGCAGTTTATTAATGGCAGGGGACCACCAAATTGGATTCCTTTTTTTTTTTTTTTTTAGAGAAGAGTGTCTTGGTTCCGTTTGGTATGGCTAGTTCCACTCATTTATGTACGTGTTCGTACAGTGCATTGGTGTATGATTCAGCAGTCATAAGCTATGTTGAGCTAAAAGGGGCCCTTGGAATCTAGCCAGGCATCATTACTGAGTCTACCTTCAATGAAATGTATTGATTTCACAGTTTTTTTCTGCAAAAAGTCTAAAACTAAAGATGCATAATAATTTTGTCTCAAAAAAGTGTCAAAATAGGATAAGAATCATTGTAACAGAAATGTTTATAAAATGTGACTTTCTTTACAATTTTTACATTTTTTGTTTAAATTTCTAGCAGACTAGGTCCACTTAGTATTAATGATAGTGTATTCATAAACAAGGTGGGTTCAGAATTATACAGCGAGTTCCTCAGCTGTTGATATCCCCCTTTGTGCTGATTTGAGAGCAGGTTTTCTACATTCCTTATTAATTAAATAGTCATACAGTTAAAACATAAAGAAAACATAAGCCTAATTAAAGTAATGCTTAATTCACCATGTTGTGTTTTAATCAAAACTTTTCTAGAACTAGCATTTTAAGCCTTTAATATAGGTTTCAAACTGTTATTTCTAGAATCTTGGACCAATACATTAATAAGTATATTCAAGAACACTTAAAATAGTAGCAGTAGTTATCTGACAGGTTAACAAGAGTAAGAGATTGCAAATTAATGTGTTTTCTAAAGTAAAAGTCTATAGCTGTAATATTTTTTATTTATTAAATAAAATTCACCAAATTTTCTCTAAAACCAGCAGTCCTAGGAGTGATTGATTAGTAGGGTCAGAGCAAAATATTAAGGCAAAATTGGTAACGTTCCTGAAAGTTGGTGTCTTACTGTGGAAAAATGTACAGAATGGGGGTGGCAGTAATGGAGTAATGACTAAAGGCACAGTAACCTTTGCAAATGAAAGAAGACTGTTTGCAGTAACACAAGGATTTAATACATTTCTAATAAAAAAGCAGCTGCATGTTAAGTGGTTTGTAGTGTTCTATTTCTTAAAGCTGTATTTATTTTGTCACTTTTTAAGATGGTACTTAGGCATATCTCTCAACCTAGAAGCATCAAAAATCTGGAAAAGGGCCCATGAAAAGTAGGTACAACTAGCAAAAAATAAGGACACTGATTAGCATTCTGCCATCACCCAGAATTATGCCGCAGTGCAAGGACAAAATGATTGACTTCAACAATTGTCTAAGCTTCTGGTGCCATTCTAAAGGGATCCAGTATCTGTCTGCCTGGGATGACATGGTCGACAGACCACGATGCTTTGCCAGAGATGGCCTGCACCTGTCACCCCTGGGATTCCAGATACTGCTAAGGATGTTCATCGTGTTTCACTGTTGCAGTCATTACACTTGGGTTATCCTGCTGGCAGGCTACCGGCAGTCAGCCTGAATTCCAAAGTCCTGGTCCGGCGTCGGTTGCTGTCGCCTCTTCCCTGACGTCAGTGCACCAGGGGTATAAAAGATGCAGCCGTTGCCATTTTCTGCAGTCTTTCTTGCCACGCGGTTCCTGAAGCAAAAGCAGCTTGCAAGTGCCGGTCTGCCGACTCCTGAGATTTTCAAAACCGAATTTCAGATCCGAAGTCTTCATTAAAGCTAAGTACCCCGTTGGGGAAACTTTTCTTGCTCCATACCAATGTCAGAATAAGTTAACAATTGTATTTCTTGTGGGAAGCAAATACCTCATAAGGATTTTCATTCTTACTGTATTCCTTGTGTAGGCCCTGACCACGACATTGCTAGCTGTCTGTTTTGTGCTAGATTTAACCAACGCACTATTAAGTGTCGGTACGATTTTGCCTTTCATTACTTTGGCTGAAGATTTAATTATATAATGCCATTGGAACAGCCGACCGGAGTTTATAAAAAGCAGAAGGAAAAGGACAGGAATCAGAGGTCCAAAACAGATGAGGCTTACGCTAGGCCGGTTCGCCGGTTCTCAGTGAGGCTCTTTCACAGCCACTGACTCCTGCTACCTCGGAGCCACAGACCGCTTCTGACTCCCACGTGGAGCTGACTGGGCCTCTGGATACTCAAGATATTGGACACTCGGAAACTATTCCCATAGATGGGTCCAGAGCCGCTGAGCAGGCATCGGCTTCTGAGGGTGTTTTCAGACCCACACAGCTATATGTAAAGCCAATCTCGGCTTCAAAGGCAAAGACTAAAGCAGCTCTAAAGACAAAGAAACAAGTACAGCATTCTCTTGCACAGACTTCTGTGCCTAAAAAACAGATGCTTAAAATGGCCGAAGACCTAACTACTTTGATCAGGGGTTCGTATTCCCCTCCTGATAAGAGGCCTAGGCAAGAGACAGAATATGAATCTTCAGATCAGGTTTTCATTTCCAATGACTCCTCTTCTGAACAAGGATACTCCCTTCCTCCCTATGAGGATTCTGATGCTGAAGAGTATATTCCTTCAGCCTCTCCTTCTGAGGATTATTCTTTTGGGGAAACCCTTCTTACCATGAGGGAGCACTTTCACTGGGAGAGCCAAGATTACTCAGAATCTAAGAAAAAGCTCAGAGACTTTCTTTTACTACCTCAGCACAGACCTCTTGCTATTCCACCTGTTCTAGACATAGTAAATGATGTATTTTCAGAGTCCAGCCTGTCTCCTGACTCTCTACACCCTGCACCGGTTAAGCCAGACAGATACTACAAGGTTCCAGATTCCCACAAATTTCTATATAAAAACCCTGCTGCTGACCCAGAAACTATACCTCAGGGTCCCAAAGGGGTCAAGGCTTCCTCTACGAAAAACCCTGTCCCCTCTGATAGGGAGTCTAGGGCACTGGACAGATTGGGGGGGGGGGGGAGTTTACACTTCTGCTACCTTGGCTGTAAGGGCTTTAAATTATCAGTTTCATATGCTTAGATATCAGCAATATTTAATGTCCCTGCTAAAACAGAAAATGTTGACATATTCTGAATGTACAGATAACAAGGAAATGCAGGATTTCTTGCATGCAGCTGAACAAGTGGGAAATCATATTTCGCAATGTGGTTTTGATTCACTGGAGGCCTCTTGCAGGGCCGCTGTTACGAGTACTGTCATTTGAAGGCATGCTTGGTTAAAGGAACAAAATCTGCCTGATCATGTTAAAGCAAAATTATTGGATGCTCCTTTACAGCATGATACCTTCTTTGGTGTTAAGGCAGAAGAGGTGTTGAAGAAAATGGAGGGTAAAGCGAAATCTATGCAGACAGTTAAGGATTTCTTACAGGTACAACCACCCAGATTTCGTAGGAACTGGCCTTCAAAAAATTGGTCCTTTCCAGTGTCAGACAGGCCACAAAGAGGCAGATTACAGACGCCCTAGAGGCAGATCCCAGCCCCAAGGCTCATATAGGCTTAAACAATGGGGTGCTTCTACCTCCAGAAGTGGAGAAGACAACACAGCCATATAGAAAACGGGGCCCAATGACTTTCCTCTGCCAATACCAAGCACTTACCTTTTGGCAGCCCCCTTAGGGGATAACTGGCACTTTTTTCACAAAATTGGCATATAATCACCCAAGACAAATGGGTCTTGAATATAGTGTCCCAGGGCTACAGATTCCACTTTCACACCCTGCCAAAGGCAAAAGGTATGCCAGTCCTGCCACAAAATCAAGGGACAGAGGCACAAAAGCAAGTTACATCCCTCATGGACATGGGGGTCATTCAGCGAGTACCATGGCAAGAGCAGGGACAAGGATTTTACTCTACTATTCCTGGTACCCAGAAAGGACAAAGCCTGGAGACCAATACTGGACCTGTCTATTCTAAACACTTTTCTGGATGTTCCAAAATTCAAAATGTTGACTCTGCAGCAGCTTCTGCCCATGCTGGGCAAGAAGGCTTGGCTTGTAACTTTGCACCTAAAAGAGGTATACCTGCATGTCCCAATCAGACAATCTTGCAGACGATACCTCAGATTCATAGCTGGCTCAATACACTACCAATTCTCTGCACTGCCCTTTGGCTTATCTACTGCGCCCAGGGTCTTCACAAAATGCCTGGCACCAGTAATTGCTTTCTGCAGACAAAGGAGAATTCAAATATACCCTTACTTGGACGATTGCCTTATTCAAGCAGAGAACAAAGACATTCTACTGAGGCATCTGGCGTTTGTAAAAAGATTACTAATTTGCCTAGGGTACACGGTGAACGAAAAGAAATCAAAACTAGTACCCTCTCCAGAGATGATATTCCTGGGTGCAAGCTTAAATACAACTGCCCTGATGGCTTATCTCACGCCAGACAAACAAGGGCAACTGACTTCTTACTTTGAAATGTTGGCAGCAAAGACCCAGTTATTTGCAAGAAAAATTCAGCAGGCTCTGGGCTTCATGGCATTCTGCATTCTAATTCCATATGCAAGACTGCATATGAGGAAACTACAGTGGTATCTAAAAAGTGTTTGGACTCCACATTGCCACAGCCTGGAAACATTAATTACCCTCATTCCCTGAGTTTCGATGGTGGGCACAGGCCTGTCACCACAACAAGGGACAGCCATTCACCCTACCCATGACCAGGCAGACACTAACAGATGTATCAGATTATGGCTGGGTGGCCCCACATGGCAGGAAAATGTATTCAGGGTGCATGGCCAGCAAGCCAAATGCATCTTCATATCAATCAAAAAGAGATGCTAGCTGTTCAGAATGCCCTGACAGCCTTAAAGGATCTACTTCATCCAGGACAACTGCTGGTAAAAACGGACAATACTACAGTCATATGGTACATAAACAAGCTGGGAGGCACACAATTCCTACCCCCGATGCAGACAAACCATGACTTTGTGGAACACAGCATTGACTTATCAAGTACACCTACAAGCACAATTCCTGCCAGGAAAGACAAATACTCTGGCAGACGAACTAAGCCGAAATCTCAAGGATCCTCACTAGTGGAAACTAGATCCACAAATCTTCAGCAGGATAACAAGGAAATGGGGATGCCCAGACATAGATCTATTTGCCTCCCTGCGCAACTGCCAACTACAGAGATTCTGCACAAGGACTTATCACAAACAAGCATGGAAAGTGGATGCCCTATCATTCAGCTGGAAAATCCTTAGTTTATGCCTTTCCTCCACTGCCTCTCCTCCCCAAGGTACTCCTAAAGGTCAGACAAGAGAAGCCAAAAATGATACCGATTGCCCCAGTCTGGCCACGCCAGCACTGGTACCCAGTCATAAAGAGCTTGACTCAAGGCCCAGCCTGGACATTACCTCAAATTCCTCATTTGCTAACCCAGCAAAACAATCAGATCCTGCACAGCCAACTCAGAACCCTAAATCTGGCTGCATGGCTGATAATGTAACCATTCAGAACACATATCTCTCTAAAGCAGTTATGGATGTTATTTTGGAGGCCAGGAGGCCCAGCACCAGAAAATCTTATACAGAAAAATGGAAGAGATTCTGTGCTTGGAACCAGGCACAAGGAATGGACACGCTTGTACCAAATATTCCTCAGATTTTACAATACCTAACTGAGATGCTGGACAAAGACCTATCCCTTCTCATCAATTAAGATCCATGCCACCACCATTTCAGCTCATTACAATACGGATCCACCTATTTTTTCACATCCACTGCTAAGGCAGTACCTCAGAGGGGCCAAAAACATAAGACCTCCAAGGAGAGCTCCAACACCTGCATGGGACCTCAGTTTTGTCTTGGAAAAGCTCACACTGCCTCCTTTTGAACCAGCCAATACAGCTGAGATAAAATACTTATCATGGAAAACAGCTCTGCTCCTAGCAATAACCTCAGCAAGAAGAGTCTCAGAGTTAGACACTAATGGCTGTGGAACCTTTTATTATTTTCCATCCGGACAGGGTTTCTCTAAAGACAAACCCAACATTTATGCCTAAAGTAGTGTCCAGTGTGGCTCTTAACCAAACCATTCATTTGCCTACCTTTTATCCAAACCCACAGAATAAGGGGGAGAGACTTCTGCATTCTTTGGACATACACGGACAGCTATGCTTCTACTTGGACAAAGCTAAAGCTTTCAGAAAGACTTGAGCAACTCTTAGTGGCATATGCTGCAGGATCGCAAGGAAAAGCTATTTCAAAGCAGACTATTTCAAAATGGATAGGCCACTGCATTCGTTTTGGCTCTTCACAACATGGCAAATCAGTGCCTAAGGGCATTAGGTCACATTCAACCAGAGCAGCAGCCACTTCAGCAGCCTTCCTCAGAGGAGTACCAACCAAGGACATTTTGGAGGCTGCAACTTGGACTTCAGTGCACACTTTTACAAAGCACTTGCCTCTTTACTCTAAATCCAGAGCAGGCCTCAGATTTGGGGTTCAACCAAGTGTAATGACTGCAACAGTGAAACACTATGAACATAGTACAGTTGTGTACCTACCATAAATGTAGATGTTTGAGTGTATTCACTGTTGCAGTCCAGGTTACCCTCCATCCATCCCCCTTTCATTGCTGGGACTTATCTGTACTTCTCTATTCTATACAACCTATGTGGTGTATTTGCTTGTAGATGAAGGTAATGTTTATGCTAGTGCATGCTTTTTTTTTTTTTTTTTTTTTTTTTTTTTTTATTATGAGCAGAATTTTCAGCCTACCCTTTTGGGGGCACCTGACATCTGGGGCAAGAAAAACTGAAGAAAATGGCATCGGCTGCATCTTTTATACCCCTGGCGCACTGACGTCAGGGAAGAGGTGACAGCAACCGACGCCGGACCAGGAATTTGGAATTCAAGCTGACTGCGGGTAGCCTGCCAGCAGGATAACCCAAGTGTAATGACTGCAACAGTGAATACACTCAAACATCTACATTTATGGTAGGTACACAACTGTACTTCCTTGCCGCTCCTATAGTGCCTTTTTAGGCAAGGTTCAAATGACAAATTCACCACCGTAACAGGAACAGGCAAGCAAAAACTGAGGGTGCTGCTACTCAATGCTAGAAGTCTAAATCTCAAAATGCACTCACTCGAGGCACTCCTTAAAATGGAGAACATCGATATCTGTGCAGTGACTGAGACCTGGTTCAAGGCTCCAGAGAGCACCACTGCACTACCAGGCTATAACTCATACCACACTTTTCGAACATGTAAACTGGGCCTGAACACCAAAAGTGTAGGTGTGTCCGTATTCATTAAGGATATCCACACCTTCAGGCTAGTTGCTCAGCATAATGCAGCCGAGGTTATCCAAGTGCAACTAACTTTGGGCAAAACTGCAATCCAAATTGTAGCTTGCTACAGATCACCCACCATGCCCCAGGATTCCCACTCTTTTCTTGATGTACTGGAAAATATTAGGGTTCAACCAAACACCCTAATAATGGGCGATTTCAACTACCCCACCATTAACTGGGAAAACTACTCATGTACCAACTCCTTTGCTCAGCGCTTTCTGGAATTCATAAACTCCAATGCCCTGGATCAACTTATCCACACCCCCACCAGGGGCAACAATATCCTAGATCTAGTCATTACCAATACGAGTGACCGGTGTTCCACACCTGAAGTCAACGCCTCATTGGTCTGATCCAACCATAAGGTAATTACCCTAGATACATCCTGCCTCCACCCCCCATTAAGGAAACCATGGTAAAAAATTTCTCCAAAGCCAACTTCGTGCTTCTTAAGATAGAAGTGGTGAACTTCATGACACCCATGCAGATGGACAATACAGTTACGACTACTGAATCCTACACAGTTGCATTTTATAAGCACTTACATGAGTGCATGGATCGTGCTATCCTCCAAAAAAGGAAGCCAATCTGGTGGTCCCCTACCATAAACAAACTGTACAACAGAAGGGAGAAACTCTTGCAAGAGAGAGTAAAATCCCATGAGTTGGAGGAGCTCCCTGGTCAGTCTCAGTAAGAAGCTGCGATCCCTGATAAAATCCTCCAAAGCCAGTTACGAAAACAAAATTGCCACTGATTCTAAAGACAACCACAAAGCATTCTATAGCTAACCACAAAGCATTCTATAGCTATATATCTCAATGGCAACACTCAGATCTGCTCTGAGTTACAGCACAATGGCACTAAATATACAGAACCAACTGATATTGCCAACATCCTGGCAGATAGGTTCAGTGCTAACTTAACCCCCTCTCACCCCCTAAAGAGCCCATCTCTATACTGGAAGAATGCAAAGTTCCTGTAATCACGGCTGCACAGGTAAAAAACACACTCTCCAAAGCCAAGAACACAGCATCCATGGGACCAGACAACATCCCAGGTTGTGTTCTACACGAACTACAGAACGAACCGGCACCCCACCTAAGTACCATGTTCAATCATAGCCTCACCTCAGGCTTTGTGCCTGCTGAATGGTGCACAGCAACGGTTATCCCACCACACAAGGGGGGAGCCACCACGGACCCCGGGAACTACCGCCCCATTAGCCTGACCAGCCTGGTTTGCTAGGCTATGGAACGTATCATCATGGAACTTATAAACAAAGACATTGGTAATCTCCAAACTCTGGATCCCACCCAGTTTGGGTTTGTAAAAGGCAGATCATGTCTCCTAAACCTGATAAACTTCTTTGAAGCAGTCACCAAAGCCGTAGACAAGGGTAAGCTTGTTCACACAGCCTTTCTAGATCTTGCTAAGGCTTTCGACACCATCCCCCACTCTGGAATTATAGATAAACTCACTAAACTAGGTATAAATCCCAATGTCATAAGATGGGTTGCCAACTGGCTCACTGACAGAATCCACATACTGTGAAAGTAGCAGACTCCAAATCCGACTTCAGACAAGTGAAGTACCACAGGGTTCAGTCCTGGGTCCTCTCCTGTTTGGTATCCACTTCTCTGAAGTACAGGCTAACACAGAAGGTCTTTGGCTAACGAAGTTCGCAGATGACTGCAAACTAGGAGTCATAATCGAAACTCCTAACGATGTGGACATCCTTCAAAAGGGCCTCACTGAGACAGATGCCCGGTGTCAAAGCCATGGCCACAAGCTCAGTAGTAAAAAGTGCATTGTCATCCCCTTTGGTAAAAACTCTGTACCCATGAACTACAACATAGGCGGTAGTATACTTAACACCGAAAGTGTGATAAGAGACCTTGGGACACAGGTGGACAGTAGTCTCTCCTTTGATAATCACATCGCCACAGTAGTCAGGAAATCCTTCTACGTGGCACACCTCATCACAAAAGGTTTCTCATCCAGAAAAAGAAGTCATTGTTCCCCTCTACTCATCACTCATTAGACCCATTATAGAGTACAATGCCCCTTTTGGTATGTACCTCACAAGACATCTACAACTGGAAAGGCCACAGAAATACCTCACAGAGGATTACCGGCCTCAAACAGATGCCCTACGGGGACCGTCTCAAAAAACTCCAGCTTTACTCGGTCGCATATCGCCTACTCAGAGGTGATCTCCACCTAACATACAAAGCTATGTCAAACCCAGAGCTGTTGGACATGCTTCACTTAAAGAAATCCCAATCCCTCTGAGCTACAGCTCTAGGGACCTAAACCTTGTCACCACAATAAACAGAACATGCCGGAGGGATAGATTCCTGTCTCAGACTTCCCATACTCTGGAATAAACTACCTATCTATATCAAACAAAGCTCCTCATTAGCACTCTTCAAGAAAAATCTTGAATGGATGGGAAATAAGAAATTCACCCCGGGGATCACCTTTGTGGCTCTGCTTGACAGTGGCACAGGAAAATAATTTTCTTGGGTGGAAAAAGCTAGGGTACCTTTTTGGCTGGGCTTGTATAGGCCCCAGGGCCGATAGCCTAGTACCTACCTATGAATATAAATTTGCATACGTAATCATGTAACTCTACCTACTCCACTGAAATTGTGGGATACCAACATGAGGATTGAAGTTATTAAATAGTAATGGCAGATATTTGAATTTCAAGCTTCGTATCCCAGAGAATATGCATGATAATGCAAAACCTGATGTCCTTCAAGAATGCTACTGCAGTCATGACATATGGGATGTCCTTCAAGGATGCATCTGCAGTCCTTACAAATGGGTTGTCCTGTCGTCAGGCAGACCCTCGGTCGGCCGGATTCCAAAGTCTGGGTCTGGCCTCGGCTGGTGTCGCACTTCACCCGACGTCATAGCTGCAGTTATTCGGGTATAAAGGCATCAGCTGACGCCATTTTCCTCAGTCTTTCTTGCCACGTGGCGCCCGAAGCAGAAGCTGTTCGCAAGTGCTGGTCGGTCAGAACCAGAGATTACTACCGAATACTACTACCGAAGACTTCTAAAAAGCTAAGTACCCCGTTGGGGACTCTTTCTTGCCTCAGCCGATGTCAGAAAAAGTGAATAACTGTTTAACTTGTGGGAAACAAATACCTCATAAAGATTTCCACTCTTACTGCTTACCTTGTTTAGGCCCAGACCACGACGTAGCAGCTTGTCTAGCCTGTGCTTCTTTTAACCGGCGGACGCTTAGACGTCGGTCGGAATTTGCTGAGGAGTTTTTGGTCCGATTTTGCTTATATTATGCCGTCGGATCCTCCGACTACGCAAATATCTAAAAAGCGCAAGGAAAAGGACCGACACTCGCGGTCCGCGGTTTCGGCCGAAACCGCGGTTAAGCCAACCGCGGGTGTCTCGGTTTCGGCTGAAACCGAGCAAGCGGTTCTTCCTTCAGCCGAAAACTTACCTTCTACCGAGGCCTCTTCCAACCTGGTGGAATCGGCTTCTGAAATCCTTCCTGCTGTTGCAGTTTCTCAGGAATTATCTGACACTATTCCCTTGGATATTTCAACCCCTGCACGTGGAGCTGCTAGGCCACCTGCAGCCATGTCCATTAAGGCCTTTGCCAGGGCTAAAGCAGCTAAAACTACTAAATCTGTGCCTGCTAAGACCCCCTCTCACAGGCCTAGCTCTTGTTCACAAATGCTTAGTTTAGCAGAGGATCTCATTTCTTTAATCCGGGGAACCCAACCTCAGCCAGACAGGGCCTCTCACCCACCTCCAGAGAAGAGGCCTAGAGCAGAGCCCCCTGAGCCAGTTTCTACAGATGATTCCTCTGATGATTCAAATGACACAGACCCTCCAGAGGCTCCTTTCTCCCCTTATGAAGACTCTGATGCTGAAGAGTCCATCCCTTCTGCCTCTCCACCTGAGGAATTTTCCTTTGGGGAAACCTTGCATGCTATGAGGGAACAATTTCAGTGGCAGGGCCAGGATTTCTCAGACTCCAGAAAAAGGCTTAGAACCTTTCTGCATTTACCACAACATAGGCCTTTAGCCATACCTCCAGTTCTTTCTGTTGTAGATGATGCATTTAATGATGCTTGTACTGCTCCTGATTCTCTACCTCCGGCCCCTGCTAAGCCCGATAGGTACTACAGGGTCCCGGACACTCATTACCATTTGTATAAGGCTCCTTTTGCAGATCCCGAGACTATCTCCCAAGGACCTAAGGCTGTAGCAGCTACCTCTGCCAAAAAACCCCTCCCCTCTGAAAGGGAATCCAGGTCATTAGAGAGATGGGGTAAAAAAGTTTACACTTCTGCTACTCTTTCAGCTAGGGCCTTGAACTGTCAATTTCACATGATCCAGTATCAAGAATTTATGCTAGACCAGTTAACTAAAAAGCTGTCCTCGGATGAACCATTAGACAAAAAATCTGTTCAGGAAATAGTACATAACATTCAGCAGGTCAGTAATCATTCCTTAAAATGCGGCTATGATGCACTGGAAGCTTCCTTTAGATCAGCCATGACTGGCACAGTTATCAGAAGGCATGCATGGTTGAAAGAGCAGGCCTTACCAGACCATGTCAAATCAAAACTATTAGATGCTCCCATGGATAAGATCAATTTGTTTGGCTCTCCTGCACAACAGGTGCTGAAGAAGATGGAAGAGAAGGCAAAATCTGTCCAAACAGTGAAAGATTTCTTACAGGTCCAACCTCCAAGGTTTAGCAGGAATTGGCCCTCCAAGAATTGGTCCTTTCCAGACTCCTCCAGAGCTCAGAGAGGCAGGAATAGGCGTTCAAGAGGCAGAAGCCAATCCAGGGGTGCCTACAGGGGACGCCAGTGGCAGGGTAAAAACCAGCGCGGTACAGACACAGCCACCACCGCAACTGCAGGACAATCACAGTGACTTGGCTCTGGCACCGCCTTCCAGGGAACAACTAGAAGCACCCTTAGGCGGAAAGCTAGCCTTATTTTCAACAAATTGGCATTACATCACAAGAGACAAGTGGATTTTGCAGACAATAGACCAAGGTTACCGGTTTCACTTCCATACTCTACCAGGGAAGAGAGGAATGCCAAACCTACCTCCAAATCAAAAGGCAGAAGCTCTAAAACAAATATCTCAATTATTAAAGATGAGAGCTGTGGAAAAGGTACCATCTATGGAGCAAGGAAAGGGATTTTACTCCAGACTCTTCCTGGTACCAAGAAAAGAGAGCAAATGGAGACCTATTCTCGACCTGTCCGCTTTAAACACATTCCTCATTGTTCCAAAATTCAAAATGCTGACTCTGCAGCAGCTTCTTCCCATGCTGGGCAAGGAGTCTTGGCTGGTAACTCTAGATCTCAAGGAGGCATACCTGCACGTCCCCATACGACCAAATTGCAGAAGATACCTCAGATTTCTTGCAGGATCAGAGCATTATCAATTCTCAGCATTGCTGTTTGGCTTATCTACTGCGCCCAGAGTGTTCACGAAATGCCTGGCATCAGTAATTGCTCATTGCAGGCTTCAGGGAATCCAAATATACCCTTACCTGGACGACTGCCTGATACAAGCGGACAACAAAAACAAGCTAGCAGAAGACTTGAAAAGGGTCATTTACCTACTGCAAGCACTGGGATATACAGTCAATATAAAAAAGTCAAGGCTGACACCATCCCAAAGGATAACCTTTTTGGGTGCAGAGCTGGACACATCAAAACAAATGGCATTCCTAACAGTAGAAAAACAGGAGCAACTACCTCTCTATTTCTTGGCATTAACAAAGCAGAACCATCTAACTGCAAGAAAAGTCCTTCAAGCCTTGGGCTTCATGGCATCCTGCATAATATTGGTTCCACATGCCAGACTGCATATGAGAAAGTTACAGTGGTACCTAAGGAATTTATGGTCTCAACACAAGCACAGCTTAGAAACACAAATTCCAATAATTCCATGCCTGAAGCAAGAATTCCTATGGTGGGCTCAGGCCTGTCAAACACAGGATTGCCCTTTCACAACACTCAACCAAGCCAAACCATCACGACGGACGCCTCAGACCTCGGTTGGGGGGCCCACATGCTGGACAAGTGCATACAAGGTTTATGGACTCCAGACCAGCTGCACCTACACATAAATCTAAAAGAAATGCTGGCAGTAAAACTGGCAATTCAGACATTCAGACCATTTCTCCAACAAGGTCAATTGATAAGGACAGACAACACCACAGTTATGTGGTACATCAACAAACAGGGAGGCACACATTCGTACCCTCTATGCCGGATGGCACTGGAACTCTGGAATGTAGCCCTGAGCTACAACATTCAGTTACAAGCAATTTTTGTACCAGGAAAAGAAAACATTCTAGCAGACATATTAAGCAGGACTACCACGGATGCCCACGAATGGATGCTGCATCCGGACATCTTCAAAACCATTACAAGAAAATGGGGACTCCCAGAAATAGACTTATTTGCATCCCCACGCAATCACCAGCTAAAGAAATTCTGCACAAGGATGTACCACCCACTTGCTTGGAAGGTGGACTCCCTATCTTTCAGTTGGAAAAACCTGACAGCATATGCATTCCCACCACTTCCTTTGATGCACAAGGTGCTTTTGAAGATCAAAGAGGACCGTCCATGGGTCATTCTGATAGCTCCAGACTGGCCAAGGCAACATTGGTACCCATTACTGAGGAGCATGTCTCGGGAACAAATATGGCCCCTACCCCTGGTTCCCTTGCTGTTAACACAAAACAACTACAACATCCTGCATCCAAACCTGAAAACGCTGCAGCTGACTGCCTGGAACATTGCATAAGGCCAATTAACCCAAATTTATCCCAAAGGGTTAAAGACATTATCCTGGAGGCTCGCAGACCCTCAACAAGAAAAAATTGTTCAGCAAAATGGAAAAGATATCTCATTTGGAGTACTGCAAAAGGAGAAGATGTGTCACTGGTGAACATAGCCAACATCCTGGAATACTTGGCAGAGCTCTTCCATAAAGGCCTGTCCTATTCTTCCATCAAGATTCATGCATCAGCTATTTCAGCAGAATACGACTTGGACCCTCCAGTCTTCTCACATCCTCTGCTCAGGCAGTTTCTGAGAGGAATTAAAAATGTAAAACCTCCTAGGAAGCCACCATTGCCAGCATGGGACTTGAACTTTGTGCTAGAAAAATTGACACTTCCTCCTTTCGAACCAGCAGCAACAGCAGAATTACAATACGTATCATGGAAAACTGCTTTCCTGCTGGCAATCACTTCAGCAAGAAGGGTATCTGAGCTACAGGCATTAATGGCAGTACAACCCTTCCTGATCTTTCATCAAGATAGTGTCCATGAGAACAAATCCTACTTTTATGCCTAAGGTGGTCTCCAGAGTATCCTTAAATCAGGCTATCCACCTACCCACATTCGTCCCCAACCCACAGAACAGGGGAGAAAGACTTTTGCATACCTTGGATGTACATAGACAATTCCGCTACTACCTGGACAGGACCAAAGGCAATAGAAAAACTGAGCAGCTACTGGTAGCATATGCAAAAGGGATGGAAGGAAAAGCAATTTCAAAACAGACAATCTCAAAGTGGATAGGAAATTGCATTAGATTTTGTTACTCCTACCATGGGAAGAAAACTCCAGAAAACATCAGGCCTCACTCTACAAGGGCTACAGCCACTACCACAGCTTTCCTACGAGGAGTGGCTACCAAGGACATTTTAGAGGCTGCTACTTGGAGCTCCGTGCATACATTTGCCAAGCATTATAATTTACCTTTATACTCTAGATCCCGAGCAGGTTTTGCCACTGCTGTTTTGCAAGCGATCTTAACTACACCATAACTTCTTTTTGCCTCCTCCCCCAGTTTGGCTATGGTATTCTACCCATTTGTAAGGACTGCAGATGCATCCTTGAAGGACATAGTACAGTTTTGTACCTACCATAAATGTAGATGTCCGATAGGAATGCATCTGCAGTCAGGATTACCCACCCGCCTTCCCCTCTGTGGTACTCCTAGGGTATTTGCCCATCTTATAGCTAGCTGGGGGAATCTATTATGGTGTATTTGTTTGTATATATGTACATACATGCTTATTTTTTGTGTTTGCTCTCTAATATTTGGAATCATTGGCATTTATCCAAATTTAGCCTTCCAAGAGGGCACCTGGCATCTGGGGCAAGAAACACTGAGGAAAATGGCGTCGGCTGATGCCTTTATACCCGAATAACTGCAGCTATGACGTCGGGTGAAGTGCGACGCCAGCCGAGGCCAGACCCAGACTTTGGAATCCGGCCGACCGAGGGGCTGCCTGACGACAGGACAACCCATTTGTAAGGACTGCAGATGCATTCCTATCGGACATCTACATTTATGGTAGGTACAAAACTGTACTTTGTCCTGCCTCAGGCAGCCCTCGGTCGGCCGGATTCCAAAGTCTGGGTCCGGCGTCATCCGGTGTCGCCTCCTCTCCGACGTCAGAACGGCTGGAGTATAAAGGCATTGGCCGACGCCATCTTCTCCAGTCTTTCTTGCCGCGCGGTGCCCGAAGCAGAAGCAGTTCGCAAGTGCCGGTCGGTCAGCTCCTGTGTTTTCAGTACCGAAGTCATCTAAAAGCTAAGTACCCTGTTGGGGAACATTTTTTCTTGCCTCAGCCGATGTCGGAACAAATTGAGAAAGTTAATAATTGTTTGTCTTGTGGTAAACAAATACCTCATAAGGACTTCCATTCTTATTGCCTTCCTTGCCTGGGCCCAGACCACGACATCTCGGCCTGCGCTGCCTGTGCCTGCTTTAACAAGCGCACTCTCAGGCACCGGGCAGAGTTTGCCGAAGACTTTTTCGTCGAATCCTTCGCATATATCATGCCGTCGGAACAACCGACAACTCAATCTTCCAGAAAAACGAAAGGACCGGGACCGACATCCTCGGCCTGCGTCCTCCACCGATACACCTCCTAAACCCTCCGCGAGTGCCTCGGCCCCTTCGGAAGCGGTAATTCAACCACTCCAGGCCAATGACACAGCGTTAACACGTCCTTCGGCCTTGGAACCTACTCCGGTGCCGGTTGTTGATTTTCCTCCAGATACCAAAGTTCTGGATTTACCCGACACCATTCCCGTGGACAAGGTTACTCCTGCACGTGGGGCAGCTAGGCCTCCTGTATCCATGTCCATCAAGGCCTTTGCACGTGCTAAGGCCGCCAGCCAGGCCAAGGCCCATCCTAAACTTACTGCCCAGGCCCCTTCTTCTGATAAAAACAGATCATGTCTCTTGCTGCAGATCTTATTTCTCTTATCAGGGGGGCTCAGCCTCATCCAGACAGAGGTTCTCAGCCGCCTGCAGAGAAAAGGCCCAGAACTGAGCAGGCTGACAACCTCTCTTCAGACGAAGCCTCTGGGGATTCTGAGCATTCAGATACCCAAGAAGAATCCTTCCAGGCCTATGAGGACACTGAGGCTGAGGAATCAATTCCCTCTGCTTCTCCTCCAGAGGATTTTTCGTTCGGTGAAGTCCTACACTTGAGAGAGCATTTTAAATGGCAGGGTCAGGAATTCTCTGATTCCAGGAAATGCTACGTACCTTCCTCAAGCTACCCCAGCACAGACCCTTAGCTATCCCTCCTGTTATGGATGTCCTGGATGATGTTTTCTCGACTCCAGTGCTAACCCTGATTCTCTCCCTCCAGCTCTTGTCAAGCTAGACAGATATTATAGGGTCCCTGACACTCACAAACATCTCTTTAAGGCCCACTCTGTGGATCTAGAAACTATTTCACAGGGCCCCAGTGGAGTGGCTACTTCCACTGCCAAGAATCCATTACCAGCGGATAGGGAAGCTAGGTCCCTGGAGAGATGGGGTAAAAAAGTTTATACCTCTACCACCCTAGCCATGAGGTTACTTAATTGCCTTTTCCATATGTTTCAGTACCAGGATTTTTTTACTGGATGATTTACAGAAAAAGCTAGCCTCTCCTGAGCCTATTGATAAAAAGGCATTGCAGGATCTAGTACATAATACTCAGCAGGTTAGCAATCATTTTCTTCAGTGCGGTTTTGATGCATTGGAAGCTTCATGTAGGGCAGTTATGACTGGGGCTGTTATACGTAGACATGCTTGGTTAAAAGAACAGCCACTGCCTGACCATGTTAAAGTAAAGTTACTTGATGCACCTCTGGAAAAACAGAAGCTTTTTGGTGCTAATGCACAAGATGTGTTGAAGTCCATTGAGGAAAAAGCTAAATCAGTACAGACAGTCAAAGATTTCCTCCAGGTTCAGCCACCCAGATTCAGCAGGATTTGGCCTTCAAAGAATTGGTCCTTTCCAGACACTGACAAGTTTCAAAGGGGGAAAAACAGGCATGCCCGAGGTAGAGGGCAATACCGAGGCTCCTACAGGGGCCGCCAATGGCAACCACCAAATCAAAGAAGTGGCGCAGGCAGTCCAGCTGCACCACAAGGACAATCACAATGACTTGACTTTCATACCACCTACAAAGGCTCAAAGAGAAGCACCTTTGGGTGGAAAATTATCCTTATTCTCAAAAAACTGGCATATCTTAACCAAGGACAACTGGATTCTGGATTTAATAGACAAAGGTTACAGATTCCACTTCCATACTTTACCAATAAGACAAGGCATGCCAAACCTGCCACATCATCAAAGGGCAGGGACACTCATTCAAGTTTCAAAGCTGTTAAATATAAAAGCAATAGAAAAGGTCCCTCCTCAGGAACAAGGCCAGGGATTTTATTCAAGACTGTTCCTTGTTCCAAGAAAAGACAACAAATGGAGGCCTATACTGGACTTGTCTACTCTAAATACTTTTCTCATTGTGCCAAAGTTCAAAATGCTGACGTTGCAGTAACTCCTTCCCATGCTGGGCAAGGGGTCTTGGCTGGTCACTCTGGACCTCAAGGAGGCATACCTGCATGTCCCAATCAGACAAAGCTGCAGAAGATACCTCAGATTTCTTGCAGGGACAGAGCATTATCAATTCTCAGCATTGCGCTCAGAGTGTTCACGAAATGCCTGGCATCAGTAGTGGTACACTGCAGGCTCCAGGGGATTCAAATATACCCCTACCTGGACGACTGCCTCATACAAGCAGACAACAAACAAACCTTGATAGCAAACTTGGACTATGTCATTCAATTACTACAGGCCTTGGGATACACAGTCAACATTCAAAAATCAAGACTTGCTGCCATCCCAACAGATTATTTTCCTAGGAGCCAAACTGGACACAAAAACACAAATGGCCTATCTCACAGAGGAAGAATAACAGTAGTTACCAGAGTACTTCAAAGGCCTAGCAAAGCTCCCCCGGCTGACTGCAAGGAAATTCCTGCAGGCCCTGGGCTTCATGGCATCTTGCATTCTTCTGATACCTTTGGCAAGACTTCATATGAGAAAGCTGCAATGGTACTTAAAAAGCTTATGGCCCCAACATAGCCAAAGCCTAGAGGACGTAATCCCACTCATTCCATGTCTGCAAAGAGAATTTTTGTGGTGGGCTCAAGCAAGTCAGTTAAACAAAGGCATGTCTTTCAACAAACCTCAAGCAGGTCAAATGATTACAACAGATGCCTCAGATCATGGATGGGGGGCGCACATGGAGGGCAGATGCATTCAAGGCCAATGAACACCAATGGAAAGACATCTGCACATAAACCAAAAAGAGATGTTGGCAGTGATACATGCAATCGAGACTTTCGAAAAATCACTTCAACAAGGACATTTGCTAATAAGGACAGACAACACCACTGTTATGTGGTATATAAACAATGCAGGGAGGCACTCATTCTTACCCCCTCTGCAGACTAACAATGATTCTCTGGGAAAAATCCCCGAGTCTGAAGATACATTTGCAATCCCAGTTTGTCCCAGGCAAGGACAATGTACTGGCGGACAAGCTGAGCAGAAATTTCTTGGATCCACACGAATGGATGCTGCATCCTCACATTTTCTCACAAATAACAAGGACATGGGGAAGACTGGACATAGATCTCTTTGCTTCTCACATGAATCATCACCTGGAAAAGTTCTGTACAAGGACCCACCATCCCCTAGCCTGGAAAACGGATGCTCTCTCCTTCAGCTGAATTCCCCTAACAATTTATGCATTCCCTCCTCTACCACTGTTGACCAAGGTGATACTGAAGATCAAAGAAGAACATCCAACAGGCATTTTGATAGCTCCAGACTGGCCAAGGCAGCACTGGTACCCATTGCTGTTGAGCATAACTCGGACCAAACCGTGGCCTCTGCCCCTATGGCCTCTGCTTCTAACACAACACAATTACAGGACTGTTCATCAAAACCTGAAAACATTGCATCTGACAGCCTGGAGGTTACCATAACTCCTTCCGATATCTCTCTTTCCAAAAAAGTTCAAGAGATCCTACTGGAAGCGCGCGGACCTTCCACCAGAAAAACCTATTCAGCCAAGTGGAAGAGATTCATCATCTGGAATGCCAGCAGGGGTCAGGATACAACAGTATTGAGTATACCTCAGATATTGGAATACCTGGCAGAATTGTTTCATACTGGTCTCTCATATTCTTCCATAAAGATTCACGCCTCAGCAATCTCAGCAAACTACAATTGTGATCCACCTGTGCTTTCACATCCTTTGCTAAGACAGTTCCTAAGAGGGATAAAGAATATCAAACCTCCCAGAAAACCGCCAGTACCTGCATGGGACCTCAATTTCGTCTTGGAAAAATTAACTCTTCCTCCCTTTGAACCAGCAGCAACTTCAGAAATGCAATTTCTCTCATGGAAAACGGTTTTCCTATTGGCAGTGACATCAGCAAGAAGAGTCTCGGAGATGCAGGCACTCATGGCAGTACCTCCTTTTCTCATTTTTCATCAGGACAGAGTCACTCTAAGAACCAATCTTTCATTCACGCCAAAAGTAATTTCCAGGGTGTCTCTAAATCAAGCCATTCACCTGCCTACTTTCTTCCCCAATCCTCAAAACAGGGGGGAAAAACTGCTGCATACTTTGGACATACACAGGCAACTTCGCTACTACTTGGACAGAACTAAGGCCACCAGAAAGTCTGACCAACTGTTTGTAGCCTATGCTGCTGGAGTACAAGGAATAGCAATCTCCAAACAAACAATTTCAAAATGGATTGGACATTGCATCAGATTCTGCTATTCCTTTCATGGAAAAAGTGTGCCAGCCAATATTAGGCCACACTCCACCAGAGCTATAGCCACATCCACAGCTTTCCTAAGAGGAGTGGCTACAAAGGACATTCTAGAGGCTGCTACATGGAGCTCTGTGCATACATTTACCAAGCACTACAAGCTGCCTTTATACTCCAGATCCCGAGCAGGCTTTGCTTCGGCAGTCCTGCAGGGCATTTTAGCTACACCATCCCTTCCTTAGTTCCATCCACCCCCAGCTTGGCTATGGTATTCAACCCATATGTTATGACTGCAGTTGCATTCTTGAAGGACATAGTACAGTTTTGTACCTACCATAAATGTAGATGTCCGATAGATATGCAACTGCAGTCAGATTTCCCCACCCTCCTACCCCTCTGCAACTTTCTTTATGGGTCCACTACCCCTTTTCCTATTAGCTGGGGGTATCTCCTATGGTGTATCTGTTTATTACTGTTATGCATGTCTGGAATTGTTTATCCATTCACCAAATTTAGCCTTCCTAGGAGGGCACCTAGCATCTGGGGCAAGAAACACTGAAGAAGATGGCGTCGGCCGATGCCTTTATACTCCAGCCGTTCTGACATCAGAGAGGAGACGACACCGGCCGACGCCGGACCCAGACTTTGGAATCCGGCCGACCGAGGGCTGCCTGAGGCAGGACAACCCATATGTTATGACTGCAGTTGCATATCTATCGGACATCTACATTTATGGTAGGTACAAAATTGTACTTTTTAGCAACCAAGTTTATAGGAGCAATATTTAAAATCTTTCCTGATTTTATGGGCCTTTGTCCCACCGTTACTTTTAGCTCTGTCCAGATTTCTTGCTGTGAGATTGATGTGTGGCTTTCAGCCTTCCATCTCCCAAAATGGAGATAGGGAAAGTCTCCAGAATTAGTCTTAAATGGGCACTAGTAAGGTGACAACAGTATCCTTACCCTGCTAAAAATTTTCAGTTTTGGAAGGGCAGAGCAAAATTTTAAAAGAAGGTTTTTCTGTATGGAGTGGGGCTCTCAATCTCTTAGCTGAAGAATTCTGAACAAAGCCAAATCTCACTCCCCAAATTTATAAATTCTAGTTGCAAGAGTAATGACTTGCAATAGCATGCATTTTCTAAAGGATGAGGCTGGCAACTCTGATATCACTGCAGTACAAAATCATTAGCCAGAAAGCAACACATTTTGGGAAACTGACCAAAAATGAGGCAAAAATCTAGACGTTCTACAAAGTTCCAGACAGTTGAGAGCTATGAGTTGTATGAAGCAAATCCTTTTTTCTTAAATCAGGATGCACTGTAGGTGCTGCAGTGGGAGTGTCCTTTCTTTTAAACTAACGTTTTATTTTCAAGCGCACTTATTGTGCCTGCTTATACATACGCATGGCATAGGATAGTCAAAAGTTTTTACAAGGTTAGGTGTATTCATGCTCACCTGACTCCCATCCTGTGCTTGCTGCTATACACATGCATGAAAGTGCAGCTTTTCTTCTCTGCCCAAAGTGGAATTCATCCTACAATATATTCCAGTTTAATGTAACATTTAATGAACTAATTGATTTTTTCAGTAGCAAGGTTTTGTAGGGTGGCCATTAAACGTGAAGCACTCTGAGAAGTATGGACAGGAAGAGAATAATTTTTCAAGTCTCATGTTTGTCTTTTCTTCTGAGTTGCAGAGGTATGGTTTCCTTTATTTTAAAGAAATTGTTGAGTTAGCTTGTCGAGTTATTTCAGGTACTGTATTAGTTTGCTGTTGTAAAGCATCCAGTATCCAGAATGAAATTCCATTTAATCTGTACCTTGAAACTGAGAATTTATATCTACAAATTGAGTATGCCAAAAGTCTCTTGGCTTCTCAAATATATATATATATATATATATATATATATATATATATATATATGTATAATATATGTGTGTGTGTATATATATATATATATATATATATATATATATATATATATATATATATATATATATACACAGTGGATATAAAAAGTTATATGTGTGTATGTGTATATATATGTGTATATATATATATGTGTATATATATATATATATATATATATATATATATATATATATATCTGTGTGTATATGCACACAGTGGATATAAAAAGTTTACACACCCCTGTTAAAATGCCATGTTTTTGTGATATAAAAAATGAGACCACAATAAATATTTTCAGAACTTTTCCCACCTTTAATGTGACCTGTAACCTGTACAATTCAGTTAAAAACAAATCTGTTGGGGGAAAAAATATAAAAAAGTACAATAAGCTGGATGTGTAAGTGTGAACACCCTTAAACTAATAATTTGTTGAAGCACCTTTTGATTTAATTAAGCACTCAGTCTTCTTGGGTTTACACTTGCCATCAATTAAAGAGACTCTGATTGACCCCAAATAAAGTTCAGCTGTCCTAGTAGTAGTTTCCTGACATTATCTCAGTTGCCTGCTACAGCAAAAGCCATGGTTCCCAGAGAGCTTACAAAGCATCAAAGGGATCTCATTGTTGAAAGATAGTCAGGAGAAGTATACAAAAAAATTTCCACAACATTGGATATACCATGGAACACAGTGAAAGACCGTGATCAAAAAGTGGAGAAAATATGGGACAACAGTGAAGTTGCAAAGAACTGGATTTTCCTTCAAAATTGATGAAAAGACTAGACGAAAAACTGGTCACAGAGGCTGTCAAGAGATCTACAGCAACACTGAAAGAGCTGCAGGAATCTGGCAAGTATTGGTTGTGTACTATGTGACCACAATCTCCCATATTCTCCATATGGTTTGGGCTGCGGGGTAGGGTTGCAAGATGGAAGCCTTTCCTTAAACAGAAAAACACCCAGGCCTGGCTAAAATTTATCGAACAATACAGTCTCCCAAAAGCATGGTGGAAAATGTGTTATGGTCTGTTGAGACCAAGGTTAAACTTTTTGGCCACAATTCCAAAAGTTACATTTAGCACAAAAACTCTCTGCATCACCAAAAGAACACCATCCCCACAGTGAAGCATGGTGGTGGCAGTATCATGCTTTAGGATTGCTTTTCTTCAGCTGGAACTGGGGCTTTAAGTCAAGGTGGAGGGAATTATGAACAGCTACAAATACCAGGCTGTAGTCATAAAACAATTGTATCGAGTATATAAAGTATAAAATGAGTACTTTCGGGTGCCTACCACCCTTCTTCAGATTCAAAGTGTCTGAGCAAGCAAAAACATTTATATGAATCCTGTCCAATCACATTTTTCTACTGCAATTGACAACCAGTAAAAACATGTTAAAATTCTAACCAATAAAAGTGTTGTCATTTAACCTGTAGTGTTATATATGCTGATAAAACACTGACTAAAAAAAATATCATTATTAGTTGGCAAAATGTGTCCAAAACATATATGGAATAAACAAATGGCTGTATGTTTCCTATAAGATGTTAGTAAAATTATCAAGAACTGGAAGATCTTAACCAGTGATGAATCTTTGAAGAAGATCTTAGGAGAACACCCATGTTTCACATAAGGAACAGTAAGAACTTAAAACAAATCCTGTGTGATAAACCGCTTAAGAAGATGGTAACAAGAACTAATAGGGCACTTACCCATGCAGAACATGTTTGTTTCTTTCGGCTTTTCCCGGTTAGGGGTCACCACAGCGGAACTCCGGTCCGCTAATGATTGGCAGTAGATTTTGACATGCTGGCTTGCCGGGCCTAACGCACAACCTTCAATGAAGGCACACCCATTCACGCATGTCGCCACACAGAAGGCGCTCTAAGAATCGAATGGGCAACGTCCAACTGTGAGGCGACAACGCTACCGTAGCACCACCACCGCAGCACACCCATGCAGAACATGTACGATGTGCAAATACATCCATAGGGAACAGCCATCCAAACATCCTGTAACCAACAAGATCTATACCTTTCATGGCTATGCAGATTGCAAGACCAAAAATGTGGTCTACATAGCATGCTGTGTACCATCTGTGATGCGTTCTATGTAAGCAAAACTAACAGACTTTTTAAAGAACATGTATCCAAATGTGAGTGATTTGAGACACATTAATTGGCTAAGCACTCTACTCTAGCACTTTTATTGGTTAGAATTTTAACATGTTTTTATTGGTTGATAATTACAGTAGACAAATGTGATTCGGCAGGATTCATATAAATATTTTTGTTTGCTCAGGCACTTTTCAATCTGAAGAAGGGTGGAAGCCACTGGAAAGCGCTCATTCTTTTGTACTTTTTATATTCTTCAATAAAATCATTTTATGACTACAGCTGTAGTGACTGCATTGATATACCTCGGGACTTGTATAGGCTTCTCAAATTTTATATATATATATATATATATATATATATATATATATATATATACACACACACACACACACACACACACACACACACACACACACACACGTGTGCACCACACTTATTTTTGAGTAAATTGTACAAAGTTTGACTTTGAGCAAACCCTGCTAAACCATGCCATGGGTTAGAGTAATGTTATTAATGGAGAACTTAAGGGCTTGTGCCACTCAGCCCCCCCCCCCACAAAAAAAAAAAAGAAAAAAACTGTCCTAATAGAGGCTTTGTTGAGTGGGTGCTTTGATTGTTGCTTTATTCTCCTGGGTGGAAACTGAATTGCCAAATAAGTCTAAATCTAATGTGATTTTTTTTTTGTTTTCCGGTATAAATTTATGTGGAAAAAACACTTTTCACATTCTTTAGGATACTACTTTAAATTCCTAAAATTGCACTTATGGAGTTGTATATTATACATATTCATGCCTCTATAAATGTTCTTTGAAAGCCTAATGCACTCCAGAAACAACAAGCAGTTGGTACTTGTGGTTGGTGGTATTTTGTGCGTACATTGGTTATAACTGGTATTGCATTTCTCATTACCATGGCAGTGTTGTGCTCTTTTTTGCTTTCAAGTATTTAGTGTGTAGTGGTATTTGTTAGGGCTTCCACTGTATTAATTAGCAATTTGTTAACTTTCACACGTAGTGAAATAGGTCTAAATAAAGTGCATTTAGGAAGCAGTTAGCATAAATGGAGAACTGTAAATGGGTTAGGTAATGAAGCGACTTGGGGTGTGGGGCTGTCTTTCAGTAAGGAACACATCCCCACAGCACATTGTCACCAAAGTGTAGAGCTCACAACTCAAGTCCGCGAACTAGTGCTACAAAGATCATGTACTGCCGTCCAAGTACCCAAAATACAGGTACACACCACACAAAGATCTAGTTAAAAACTCACGATTATAACATGTTAATGTTCTAAGTAATGTAACCATAAGATCCCCCCAAAAATAAAGCATGCCGCTCATTCCATTAACTACACTCATTTCTATATATTTGATTAAAAAATAAAGAAAAACTCATGATATTCCATGCATCATAGAGCATGCAACTGCTGCAGTGTGCGCAAGAAAGAGAAAAAAAGCCACCTTAAAGAACAACATAAATGGGCACAAATCTGTTTGCGCAAGGGCCTTCCACAACTGCAGCACTCATTTCTCCACAGAAACACTAATAAAGGAAAATGCCACAGAAAAAAATATAGTGCAGTTTAAAAAAATTACACAAATTGACTGTCCATTGTATTGTTTTTCTGTACTAGATGCATTGTAAATAAAAATTTAAAAACGGCATTGAAGGGGGCCACTCAGAAATTTGTAGCACCCCATTATTTTGCCCTCAAAACTGATAAATACTGAGGAGATCTGTATGGTTGAAAGGTATGGTATATAGGGCCACACAACTGTAGTAATACTAGAATAACTCTTGTAGCATACACGTTCTAGAATTACACAGCCATCCCTGAGCATTAGACACAGTTCAGTACCATAGAGGGGTACACAGAAGACTGCTGCCTTTTAGAGCTGTGTATATGTATGACAGCAGCACTTGAAATGTATGGCTGTGACCATTTGTGCTTTTGCTTTTATCACAGTGTAATACTGGAATTATACCAGTGGATGATTTTGTAGTGGTAGTTGCTGTTTGAAGATGGGATTTAATTGTTCTTACAAACAGTGGTCTTTCTCATTTTATTGTGAGCTACTGTTTTGTCAGTTATGATTGCAACGTTTCTTTTAATAATGATTTGTTTTCAGAGTATCACTGAATAAAAGTTTGGAGAATGCTCTCAAATGTACCCCAGAGCATCAGTAACCTCGTGGCTTAATTCATTGACTTTCTACACAGTTACACCTGTACAGTCTTAGCCAGTCACTGTGTTGAATTTGAGAAAAAGTAAAGTTAGAAGTTACAATGAAACTTTTCCTTAGTTGTTATTTTTAGCCATTCAGTCACTCCTTCATGCCATCATTACATGAAAAGGTTATTTTAAAAAGCTATAAAAATGCACATCGGAACTTCTGTAAGGCCATGGCATCTGCAGGCATAGTAATGCCCCATCCCTCTGTTTCCTCCACTGTTACTACAGTGCAGTCTTGACCAGTTTATTTGTGTTGAAACAATGTCTGGGAAAAAGCTGAAGACAAAATGAGAAAATGAAGAAAAAGTAAACTGGATGGTGTGAGGAGGTAGGGAAGCCGTAAGTACAGTAAACTTTAACCAACACCCATGGTGATTGGTAGATGCTGGTTAACTGTAGTTTCTGATTGCTTGAGATGATTGCTTGAGAGTTACTATTAAAAACAGGCCTGACTAATACTGTACCCTATACTATTTGTTTGGTTTGACTTGTTCTCAGGTTGAGGAAAGAGGGAATTTATTCCTGTCTTCCTTTTTAAAACTTTAAAAGTCTAATAACGTAAGGTATTTTTCTGCAGGGTGAAAACAGAAAGTGCAACACATGAAAATTATACTGTATTTCTTCAATTTTTTTTTTTTTTTGCCAGTTGCTTGAGACTGCTGGATGTTAGTGTTTCACTGTTGCAGTCATTACACTTGGGTTATCCTGCTGGCAGGCTACCCGCAGTCTGCCTGAATTCCAATGTCTAGGTCCGGCGTCAGTTGCTGTTGCCTCTTCTCTGACGTCAGTGTGCCAGGGGTATAAAAGATGCAGCTGACGCCATTTTCTTCAGTCTTTCTTGCCGCGAGGTGCCCGAAGCAAAAGCAGTTCGCAAGTGCCGGTCGGCCGACTCCTGAGATTTTCAAAAACGAATTTCAGATCCAAAGTCTTCATTAAAGCTAAGTTAACCCATTGGGGAAACTTTTTTCTTGCTCCAGTCCGATGTCAGAAAAAGTTAACAATTGTATTTCTTGTGAGAAGCAAATACCTCATAAGGATTTTCATTCTTACTGTATTCCTTGCCTAGGCCCTGATCACAACATTGCTAGCTGTTGGTTTTGTGCTAGATTTAACCAACGCACTATTAAGCGTCGGTACGATTTTGCCTTTCATTACTTTGGCCGAAGATTCAATTATATAATGTCGGAACAGCCAACGACTGGAGTTTATAAAAAGCGCAAGGAAAACGAAAAGGACAGGCATCCGAGGTCCAAAACAGATGACTAGGCTTCCGCTAAGCCAGTCGCCGGTTCTCAGTGAGGAGCTTTCGCAGCCCCTGGCACCCGCTACCTCAGAGCCACAGGCCGCTGACGACTCCCACGTGGAGCCAGCTAGGCCTCTGGATACTCAAGGTATTGGACACTCGGAAACTATTCCCTCAGATGGGTTCAGAGCCGCTGAGCAGGCATCTGCTTCTGAGGGTGTTTTCAGACCTACACAGTTATATGTAAAGCCTACTTCAGCTTCCAAAGCAAATACTAAAGCAGTTCTAAAGACAAAGAAACAAGTACAGCATTCTCCTGGACAGGCTACCATGCCTAAAAAAACAGATGCTCAAAATAGCCGAAGACCTAATTACCTTGATCAGGGGTGCTCATCCCCCTCCTGACAAGAGGTATAGGCAAGAGACAGAATATGAATCTTCAGATCAGGTTTCCATTTCCTCTGACTCCTCTTCTGAACAGGAATACTCTCTTCCTCCTTATGAGGATTCTGATGCTAAAGAATCTATCCCTTCAGCCTCACCGCCTGAGGATTATTCTTTTGGGGAAACCCTGCATACCATGAGGGAGCACTTCCACGGGAGCACCAAGACTACTCAGAATCTAAGAAAAGGCTTAGAGATTTTCTTTTACTACCTCAGCACTGGCCTTTGGCTATCCTCCTGTGTTAGACATTGTAGATGGTGTATTTTCAGAGACCGGACTTTCTCCTGACTCTTTACCTCTTGCCCCTGTTAAACCAGACATATACTACAGGGTTCCAGATTCACATAAATTTCTTTATAAAAATCCTGCTGCTGACCCAGAAACTATTCCTCAGGGTCCCATAGGGGTCAAGGCTTCTACTGCAAAAAGCCCTATCCCCTCTGATAGAGATTCAAGGGCACTAGACAGATGGGGGAAAAAAGGTTTACACTTCTGCTACTTTGGCTGTGAGTGCTTTAAATTGTCAATTTCATATGCTTAAATATCAGCAATACTTAATGTCACTGCTAAAACAGAAAATGTCAAATTCTGAATGTGAAGAAAATAAGGAAATGCAGGATTTATTGCATGCTACTGAACAAGTGGGAAAGCGTGCATTGCAATGTGGTTTTGATTCTCTGGAGACCTCTTGCAGGGCTGCAGTTACAGGTTCTGTCATTAGGAGGCATGCTTGGTTAAAGGAACAGAAACTGCCTGATCATGTTAAAGCAAAATTATTAGATGCTCTATTACAGCATTATACCTTGTTTGGTGTTAAAGCAGAAGAGGTGTTGAAGAAAATGGAGGACAAAGCCAAATCTATGCAAACAGTCACGGATTTCTTACAGGTACAGCCACCAAGATTTAGCAGACACTGGCCAACAAAGAATTGGTCCTTTCCAGTGTCAGATACAGATGCCGTAGTGGCAGATCCCAGCCCCAAGGCTTATACAGGTCTAAACAATGGGGTGCTCCTACCTCCAAAAGCGGAGAAGACGAATCACAGCCGTACAGAAAGCAGTCCCAATGACTTCCCCCTGCCAGCGCCAAGCACTTATCTTCTGGCAGCTCCTTTAGGGGGAAAACTAGCACTTTTTTCTCAAAACTGGCACCTAATCACCCAGCACATATGGGTCTTGAAAATAGTGTCACAAGGTTACAGGTTCCACTTTCACACCATGCCAAGGGCAAACAGTATGCCAGACTTGCCACAAAATCAATGGGCAGAGGCACAAAAGCAAGTTTTATCCCTCATGGACATGAGGGCCATTCAGCAAGTACCACAACAAGAGCAGGGACAAGGATTTTACTCAAGACTTTTCTTGGTGCCCAGAAAGGATAAAGCCTGGAGGCCAATACTGGACCTATCTATTCTAAACACATACCTGGATATTCCAAAATTCAAAATGTTGACTCTGCAGCATCTTCTGCCCATGCTGGGCAAGAAGGCTTGGCTTGTAACTTTGTACCTAAAAGAGGCATACCTGCATGTTCCAATCAGACAATCATGCAGAAGATACCTCAGATTCATAGCTGGCTTAATGCATTACCAAATCTTTGCACTGCCCTTTTTTGGCTTATCTACTCCGCCCAGGGTCTTCACAGAATGCCTTGCACCAGTAATTGCTTTTTGCAGACAGAGGAATACAAATATATCCTTACTTGGATGACTGCCTTATTCAAGCAGAGAACAAGGAACATACTACAACATCTGGCATGTGTAAAAAGATTATTAACATGCGTAGGGTAGACAGTAAACAAAAAGAAATCAAAGCTTGTACCCTCTCAAGAGATAATATTCCTGGCTGCAAGCTTAAATACAACTGCCCAGATGGCTTATCTCATGCCAGACAAACAAAGGCAACTGACTACTTATTTCAAAAAGTTGGCAATAAACACCCAGTTAACTGCAAGAAAAATTCTGCAGGCTTTGGGCTTCATGGCATTCTGTTAATTCCATATGCAAGACTGCATGTGAGGAAATTACATTGGTATCTAAAAAGTGTTTGGACTCAACATTGCCACAGCCTGGAAACAATTACACTCATTCCCTGCCTGCAACAGGAGTTCCGATGGTGGGCAAAGGCCTGTCACCACAACAAGGGGCAGCCATTCACCATACCCCCAACCAGGCAGACATTGACAACAGATGTATCGGATTATGCCTGTGGGGCCCACATGGCAGGAAGATGTATTCCGGGCTCATGGTCCGCAAACCAAATGCATCTACATATCAACCAAAAAGAGATGCTAGCTGTTCAAAATGCCCAGACAGCCTTCAAGGACCTACTTCATCCAGGACAACTACTGATAAGGACGGACAATACTACAGTCATGTGGTACATAAACAAGCAGGGAGGCACACATTCCTACCCCCTTTGCAGACTAGCCATGACTGTGGGACACAGCATTGACTTACCAGGTACATCTGCAAGCACAATTCCTGCCAGGAAGGATAAATACTCTGGCAGATGAACTAAGCAGAAAACTCATGGATCTCCACGAGTGGAAATTGGATCCACAAGTCTTCAACATAACAAGGAATTGGGGATGCCCGGACATAGATATATTTGCCTCCCCTTGCAACTGCCAACTTCAGAGATTCTGCACAAGGACTTATCATACGCAAGCATAGAAAGTGGATGCTCTTTCAGCTGGAAAAACTTAACAGTATATGCCTTTCCCCCACTGCCTGTCTTCCCCAAGGTACTCCTAAAGCTCAGACGAGAAGCCAAAAATGATATTGATTGCCCCAGACTGGCCCCACCAGAACTGGTACCCAATCCTCAGGAACTTGACTCATTGCCCAGCATGGGCATTACCTCAAATTCCTCACCTACTGACCCAACAAAACAATCTGATCCTGCACAGCCAACTCAGGACCTTAAATCTGGCAGCATGGCGGATAATGTAGCTTTTCAAAACACGCCTCTCTCTAAAGTGGTGATGGATGTTATCTTGGAGGCCAGGAGGCCCAGTACCAGAAAATCTTATGCAGAAAAATGGAAGCAATTCTGTGCCTGGAACCTGGCACAAGGAATTAACATGACTGTTCCAAATATCCCTCAGATTTTACAATACTTAACTGAGATGCTGGACAAAGGCCTATCCTTTTCATCAATTAAGATTCATGCTTCTGCCATTTCAGCTCATTACAATACAGAGCCACCTATTTTTTCTCATCCTTTATTAAGCAGTACCTCAGAGGAGCCAAAAACTTACGGCCTCCAAGGAGATCACAAATACCTGCACGGGACCTCAGTTATGTCTTGGAAAAACTCACTCTGCCTCCTTTTGAGCCAGCCGCTACAGCTGACATAACATTTTTATCATGAAAAACAGCTCTGCTCCTAGCAATAACCTCTGCAAGACGAGTCTCAGAGCTAAAGGCACTCATGGCTGTGGAACCTTTTATCATTTTTCATCCAGATAGGGTTTCTCTAAGGACAAACCCCACATTTATGCCTAAGGTAGTGTCCAGTGTGGTCCTCAACCAAACTATTCATTTGCCTACCTTTTATCCAAACCCGCAGAATAAGGGTGAGAAACTTCTGCATTCTTTGGACATACACAGACAACTGCGCTTCTACTGGGACAGAACCAAAGCTTTCAGAAAGACTGAGCAATTATTGGTAGCATATGCCGCGGGATCACAAGGAAAGGCCATCTCAAAGCAGACTGTCCAAGTGGATAGGTCACTGCATTCGTTTATGCTATTCTCAACATGGCAAATCAGTGCCTAAGGGCATTAGGCCACATTCAGCCAGAGCAGCAGCCACTTCAGCAGCCATCCTCAGAGGAGTGCCAGCCAAAGACATTTTAGAGGCTGCAATCTGGAGTTCACTGCACACTTTTGCAAAGCACCGCCAGTTACCACTCTACTCCAAATCCAGGGCAGGTTTTGCCACTTCAGTTTTGCAGGGTCTCATAGCCGCTCCTAATTCTATTTAGATGTTCATCGTGTTACACTGCTGCAGTCATTACACTTGGGTTATCCTGCCGTCAGGCGGTCCCGCAGTCGGCCAGATTTCCAAAGTCTTGGTCCGGTATCGGTTGCTGTCACTTCTTCCCTGACGTCAGTGCGCCAGGGGTATACAAGATGCATCTGACGCCATTTTTTTCAGTCTTTCTTGCCTCACGGTGCTCGACGCAGAAGCAGTTCGCAAGTGCCGGTTGTCCGACTCCTGAGATTTTTGAAATCGAATTTCAGATCCGAAGTCTTCAATAAAGCTAAGTACCCCTTTGGGGAAACTTTTTTCTTGCCTCGGACCAATGTCAGAAAAAGTTAATTGTATTTCTTGTGGGAAGCAAATGCCTCATAAGGACTTCCACTCTTACTGTATTCCATGCCTAGGCCCTGATCATGACGTCACTAGTTGTCGGTTTTGTGCTAGATTTAACAAACGCACTATAAAAAGACGTTTTGATTTTGCACTACACTACTTTGGCCGAAGGTTCAATTATACTATCAACCGACGACCTCAATACCGAAAAAACGCAAAGACAAAGATAGACAGGCATCCGAGGTCCAAAACTGGCTAGGAAACCTCTTCTAGGCCAGTTGCCGGTTCTCAGTGAGGCACTTTCGCAGCCCCTGACACCCGCTAACTCAGAGCCACAGGCCGCTTCCGACTCCCACGTGGAGACAACTATGCCTCTGGAAACTCAAGGTATTGGGCCTACGGAAACTAATCCCTCAGATGTGTCCGGAGCCGCTGAGCAGGCATCTGCGTCTGAGGGTGTTTTCAGACCTACACAACTTACCATTAAAACAACAGCCAAGACAAAAGTACCATTAAAGACAAAGAAACAAGTACAGCATTCTCCTGGACAGTCCTCCATGCCTAAGAAACAGATGCTTAAAATGGCCGAAGACCTCATTACTCTAATCAGGGGTTCCCATCCCCCTCCTGAGAAAAGGCCTAAGCAGGATACAGACTATGACTCCTCTGATCAGGTTTCCATTTCCTCTGATTCTTCTTCAGAGCAGGGATACTCTCTACCCCCCTCTGAGGACTTTGATGCTGAAGAATCTATCCCTTCAGCCTCTCCTCCTGAGGATTATTCTTTTGGGGAAACTTTACATACCATGAGGGAACATTTCCATTGGGAAAGTCAGGATTACTCGGAATCCAAGAAAAGGCTCAGGGATTTCCTTTTTTTTTTTTTTTTTGCCTCTGCACAGGCCCCTGGCTATTCCGCATGTGCTAGATATTGTGGATGTGTTCTCTGAATCCAGCTTATCTCATGATTCTTTGCCCCCTGCTCCAGCCAAGCCAGATAGGTATTAGAGTCCCTGACTCTCACAAGTTTCTTTACAAAAACCCTTCTACTGATCCAGAAACTATTTCCCAGGGTCCAAAAGCGGTTAAGGCTTCCATTGCAAAAAATCCAGTACCCTCTGACAGAGATTCCAGAACTTTGGATAGATGGGGGAAGAAAGTATACACTTCTGCAACTTTAGCAGTAAGAGCTTTAAATTGCCAGTTTCACATGCTTAAGTACTAACAACATTTAATGGCTCAGTTAAAACAACAAATGCTTGAAAGCTCAGAAGCTCCTGATTGTAAAGAAATGCAGGATTTACATGCAGTTGAACAGGTGGGAAAACATACTCTGCAATGTGGTTTTGATTCTTTAGAGGCCTCTTGCAGAGCTGCAGTTACAGGTTCTGTGATTCGAAGACAAGCTTGGTTAAAAGTACAGAGTTTACCTGATCATGTTAAGGCAAAATTATTGGATGCTCCTTTACAGCATGATACCTTGTTTGGTGTTAAGGCAGAAGAGATGTGAAAGAAAATGGAGGATAAAGCTAAATCTATGCAAACAGTCAAGGATTTCTTACAAGTATAGCCACCTCGGTTTAGCAGAAATTGGCCAACAAAGAATTGGTCCTTTCCAGTTTCAGACAGGCTACAGAGAGGCAGATACAGACGCCCAAGAGGCAGATCTCTTCCCCAGGGCTCAGACAGACAATGACAGTGGGGCACCTCAACCCCAAAAGGAGGTGAGGACAAGTAGTCTCAACCTTACAGGAAACAGTCATATTGACTTTCCCCTTCGTACGCCAAGCACGTCCCTTTTGGAAGACCCCTTAGGGGAAAAACTAGCACTTTTTTTCACAAAACTGGCAAACAATCACCCAAGACAAATGGGTTCTGAATATTGTGTCTCAAGGTTACAGGTTCCACTTTCATACTTTACCAAGGCTAAAAGGAATGCCAGATCTGCCACAAAATCAATGGGCAGAGGCACAAAAACAAATTTCAGCCCTCATGGACATGAGAGCTATTCAGAAAGTACCACAACAGGTACAAGGACAGGGATTTTACTCAAGACTCTTCCCGGTCCCCAGAAAGGACAAGGCCTGGAGGCCCATACTAGACCTTTCAATTCTGAATACTTACCTGGATATTCCGAAATTCAAAATGTTGACATTACAGCAGCTTCTACCCATGCTGGGCAAGAAGGCTTGGCTTGTTACTCTGGACCTCAGAGACATACCTGCACGTCCCTATCAGACAAAATTGCAGAAGATACCTCCGATTCAAAGCTGGTACAATGCACTACCAATTCTCTGCACTGCCCTTTGGCTTATCTACTGCGCCCAGGGTCTTCACAAAGTGCCTGGCACCAGTAATTGCATTTTGCAGACAAAAAGTAATTCAAATATATCCATACCTGGAAGACTGCCTCATTCAAGCAGAGACAAAGGGCATTCTTCTACAGCATCTGACGTTTGTAAAAACGTTTCTAATTTCTCTAGGGTACACAGTAAACGAAAAGTCGTCAAAACTAGTGCCCTCACAACAGATTATATTCCTGGGTGCCAGCTTAAATACAGTGGCCCAGATGGCTTACCTCACGCCAGACAAACAAGTTCAACTAACTCAATATTTTCAATTACTGGCAAAAAAGTCCCATCTCCTGCAAGAAAAATTCTGCAGGCCCTGGGATTCATGGCATCCTGCATACTACTAATACCATATGCCAGACTGCATATGAGGAAACTACAATGGTACCTAAAAAGTGTTTGGACTCAACACTCTCACAGTTTGGAAGCAGTAATACCAATGATTCCCTGCCTACAGCAGGAGTTTCGATGGTGGGCACAGACAGGTCACCTAAACAAGGGTCAGCCTTTTACCCAACCCACAGCCAGGCAAACTCTAACCACAGATACTTCGGATTACGCCTGGGGAGCACACATGGCAGGAAAATGCATTCAGGGCAAGTGGACCACAGACCAGATGCATCTTCACATCAATCAAAATGAGATGTTGGCTGTTCAGAATGCCCTAACAGCTTTCAAGGGACAATTATTGCTAAAGACAAGACAAGGTACATACACAAGCAAGGGGGTATTCATTCTTATCCCCTATGCAGGCAAGCCATGACCTTGTGGAACACAGCTCTAACGTTTCAAGTTCATCTGTAAGCACAATTCCTGCCAGGAAAGAAAAATACTCTGGCAGACGATCTAAGCAGAAATATCATGGACCCTCACGAATGGAAATTGAATCCCCAAATCTTCAGCATGGTAACGCAGAAATGGGGATGCCCAGACATAGATCTTTTTGCCTCCCCACTGAATTGCCAACTACAAAAATTCTGCACAAGGACTTATCACAAACAAGCATGGAAAGTGGATGCTCTTTTGTTCAGCTGGAAAAACCTAAAAGTTTATGCCTTCCCGCCACTGCCTCTCCTTTCAAAGGTACTCCTAAAAGCCAGACAAGAAAAACCACAGATGATCCTGATTGCTCCAGACTGGCCACACCAGCACTGGTACCCTATCTTAAGGAACTTAGCTCAAGGCCCATCATGGATTTTGCCTCAAATTCCACACCTTCTGACTCAACAAAACAATCAGATCCTGCACGGTCAGCTCAAAACCCTAAAAATGGTTGCATGGGCAGATTCATTAGTCAAACAGGCAACACCTCTCTCTAAAGCTGTTATGGATGTCATTTTGGAGGCCAGGAGGCTTAGCACCAGGAAAGCTTACTCAGAAAAATGGAAGAGATTCTGCGCCTGGATCCAGGCTCAAAGCCTTGACCCTCTTGTTCCAAACATTCCTCAGATTTTACAATACTTAACTGAGATGCTGGACAGAGGCCAATCCTTCTCATCAATTAAGATCCACGCCTCTGCCATTTCAGCACATTTACAACACGGATCCTCCTTTATTCTCTCATCCCTTGATAAAGCAGTACCTCAGCGGGGCTAAAAACATAAGACCGCCCCGGAGAGCACCAACACCAACTTGGGACCTCCATTTCATTTTGGAAAAACTGACCCTACCACCTTCTGAGAAAACAGCTCTGCTCCTGGCAGTAACTTCAGCACGAAGAGTCTCAGAGCTACAGGCATTAATGGCAGTGGAACCTTTTATAATTGTTCATCAGGACAGGGTTTCTTTAAGGATAAACCCTACCTTTATGCCAAAGGTGGTATCTAGTGTGGCTCTTAACCAAACCATCCATTTGCCAACTTTTTATCCAAACCCCCAGAATAAAGGGGAGAAACTTCTGCATTCTTTGGACATGCACAGGCAGCTACGCTTCTACTTGGACAAAACAAAAGCTTTCAGGAAAACTGAGCAACTGTTTGTAGCATATGCTGCAGGATCACAGGGCAAGGCTATCTCAAAGCAGACTATATCCAAATGGATAGGACACTGTATTCGTTACTGCTACACACAGCATGGAAAATCAGTCCCAAGTAACATTAGGCCACATTCCACCAGGGAACAGCCACTTCAACAGCCTTTCTCAGAGGAGTTACCTACCAAGGAAATTTTGGAGGCTGCAACTTGGAGTTCAGTGCACACATCCATTGCAGGATTTGCCACTGCAGTTCTGCAGGGCCTCATAGCCAATCCTAACTCTTTATAGACCAGCCACCCAACCTTAGCTTTGGGATTCTACCCAAGAGTAATGACTGCAGCAGTGTAACACGATGAACATAGTACAGTTTTGTACCTACCATAAATGTAGATGTTCGAGTGTTCACACTGCTGCAGTCCAGGTTACCCTCCCTCCATCCCTTCTGAACTAGCTGGACTTATCTATACCTTTCTATCCTGTACAACCTTTGTGGTGTATTTGCTTGTAACTGAAGGTATTTTTATTTTATATGTATATTTTTTTATTAGCAATATGTATTGCCTACCTACTTGGGGGCACCTGACATCTGGGGCAAGACAAACTGAAGAAAATGGCGTTGGATGCATTTTATATACCTTTGGCACACTGACGTCAGGGAAGAAGCGACAGCAACCGACGCCGGATCAAGACTTTGGAACTCTGACCTGCGGGACCGCCTGACCGCAAGATAACCCAAGTGTAATGTGACTGCAGCAGTGTGAACACTCTAACATGTACATTTATGGTAGGTACAAAACTGTACTTTCCAGCCTCCCAACCTAAGCTTTGGGATTCAACCCAATTGTAATGACTGCAACAGTGAAACACGATGAACATAGTACAGTTGTGTACCTGCCATAAATGTAGATGTTCGAGTGTATTCACTGTTGCAGTCCAGGTTACCCACCCACCATCCCCCTTTTCTTTGCTGGACCATATCAGTACTTCTCTATTCTATACAACTTATGTGGTGTATTTGCTTGTAGATGAAGGAAACTTATTATTTGTGGCATGCATGCTTTATAGACATATTTTTAGCCTACCCTTTTGGGGGCACCTAACATCTGGGGCAAGAAAAACTGAAGAAAATGGCGTCTGCTGAATCTTTTATACCCCTGGCGCACTGACGTCAGGGAGGAGGCGACAGCAACTGCCGCCGCACCTAGACTTTGGAATTCAGGCCGACTGCGGGTAGCCTGCCAGCAGGATAAACCCAATTGTAATGACTGCAACAGTGAATACACTCTAACATCTACATTTATGGTAGGTACACAACTGTACTTTTCCTGGTATCAAAGGAACTACCCAGCCAAGCCCACTTCTTTTTCTCTTGGTGACCCAGAATATGCTCAGAAAGGCAGGAAGTTGACAAAAAAAGTTTTTAGGACAAGACTACAAGAGATTCCAAGTCTGAGGAAACCTCCCTTTCCAGACAAATCAACTTGACTACTTTCTGTAATGCATTTTTTAGGACTGTGGGAATTCAAATATTCTTGTAACTCTACCAGTTCCCTTCTTTAGGCAACTGCTCAGGAAATCCCGTTAAGGCATCTCAACTACACTGTCTCCCTTTTGCAGAGGCTAGGCTTCTAAAACAGTATGCGTTGACTCCTATCCAGTATCCACTCATTTTGGGTTGCAGGCTGGACACGTCAAATGGTAGCTTTTCCCCACAAGAGAGGGTTCAAACTCAGTCTTGTCCTGCAAGATGAAGTTGTAAGGGCTGTAGGATTCATGGCAGCAATAAACTTTCTCCAAATTCCACATGAGAATGATCCAGTGGTGCCTAAAGTCTCTCTGGTCTTAACATTGTCACCAGTTGAACACACCGATTCCATTGCTACCTTTTCTTTTAGAAAAGTTACCCTCGGGTGCAGCTGAATTTAGGGCTACCAGTCAAACCAACTGATGTTCTTCGTGTTAAACTGTTGCAGTCATCACCTGTGGGTTATCTCTGCTGTGGTAGTCCTCAGCCGGGCCAAATACCAGAGTAGATGTTTTTGTGCACCAGCTGTTTTCGCCTGTCGTGTGATGTCAGGTCGTCGGTACTATAAAGCAAGGCAGCCGACATCATTAGATCAGTCTTTCTTGCCGTGGAGCCTGTAGCAGAAGCAGTTCGCACGAGTGCCAGTCTGTCGTTACCAGAAGTCGAATTTCAGCAGAAAACGTCTAAAGCTGTGCCCCGCTGGGGACCCTTTTTTCTTGGTCTAACCGATGTCCGAAAAAGAACAGTTGTCTCACCTGTGGAAAGCAGATCCCACACAGAGACTTTCATTCTTACTGCATTACTTGTTTAGGCCCAGACCACGATGTCCCTCGTTTTCATCTGTACACCCTCTTTAAAGCAAGAGCCATTTGCTGTAGCACTCTTTTTGTAGACCATTATTTTCACATTCCGAAAAAACATAGAGAGACGGGCTACACAAGGCAAAGCATTCCGACGACGCTACCACTAAGCAAGTATTCAGATGTTCTTCGTGTTTCACTGTTGCTTCGTGTCTTCGTGGATTGAGTTCATTGCTGTTCTAGTTTCCTGGTTTGTTTACTGTTGCAGTAATCATGTTTGGGTTATCTGCTTGCACACGTTTGGGTTATCTGCTTGCAGTAGCCCTCAGTCGGCTTGATTAACAAAGTCTTGGGTCCTGCGTTGGTTGTGGTCTCTTCTTCCATGACGTCAAGTCGTCAGGGGGTATAAAACATGCAGTCGATGCCATTACATCAGTCTTTCTTAACATGCGGTGCCCGAAGCAGAGGCAGTTTGCAATTGCCAGTCGGCCGACTCCTGAAATTTTCATTTTTGAGTTTCAGAACCAAAATCTTCAACTAAAAGCCAAGTACCCCGTTGGGGAAACTTTTTCTTGCTCTTAACCGATGTCAGTAAAAGTAAATAATTGCATTACTTGTGGAAAGCAAATACCTCAAAGATTTTCATTCTCACTGTATTCCTTGCCTAGGCCCTGACCACGACGTACCTCGCTGTCAGTTTTGTGCCTTATTTAAACCACAAACTATCTGTTGTCTGTATATTTTCGCTTCTAAATATTTTGGTGCTCGATTCAGCTATCCTGATATATCTTCGGTAAGCCATCCAACTAGCGACATTCCGAAAAAATGCAAAGACAGAGACAGACCACCTAGATGATGATCGTGTTTCACTGTTGCAGTCATTACATTTGGGTAATCTGCTGGCAGGTTGTCCTCAGTCGGCCTGATTAACAAAGTCTTAGGTCCTGCATTGGTTGCTGTCCCTTCTTCCTTGATGTCAGGTCGTCAGGGATGTAAAACATGCAGCCGATGCCATTACATCAGTCTTTCTTGCCGTGCGGTGCCCAAAGCAGAAGCAGTTCGCAAGTGCCAGTCGGCTGACTCTTGAAATTTTCGTTTTCGAGTTTCAAAACCGAAGTCTTCAACTTATAGCAAAGTACCCCTTTGGGGAAACTTTTTTTATTATTATTATAGATTATTCTGAAGAAGTCTGCTGAGGGCAGACGAAAGCGCTCATTTTATTCTTGGAAATTTGCATTAAAGTACTTTGGTCTGTTCAGTACGGAACTTTTATTTTTATTCTCTGCTTACTGGTTTTTGCTGTTGGATTAAACTTTTTTTATTGCTCCTTACCGATGTCAGTAAAAGTTAATTGCATTACTTGTGGAAAGCAAATACCTCATAAAGATTTTCATTCATACTGTATTCCTTGCCTAGGCCCTGACCACGACGTACCTTGCTGTCGGTTTTGTGCTTTATTTAATCAGCGCACTATCTGTATGTACATTTTTGTCTCGAAGTATTTCGGTTCTCTGTTTACTTATACAGAAATGTTGTTGGTTAGCCAGCCGACTACTGGGATTCAGAAAAAATGCAGAGATAAAGGCAGAGACAGGCCACCGAGGTCCAAAACTGCCGACGACGCTTTTCCTAAGCCAGTCGCCAGTTCGCCGGTACTCAGTGAGGCACTTTCGCAGCCTCCGATACCCGCTACTTCTGATTCGCAGGCTTCTACCGAGACCCATTCAGAGTCCGGTATGCCGCGAGATACTTCAACTATGGAACCTGCGGATGTCTCTACCTTGGATGGGTCCAGAGTCGCTGTGCAGGCACCGGCTTCTGAGGGTGATGTCCTTCAAGGATGCATCTGCAGTCATAACATATGGGTTGTCCTGCCTCAGGCAGCCCTTCGGTCGGCCGGATTCCAAAGTCTGGGTCTGGCCTCTGCTGATGTCGCACTTTCCCCGATGTCAGAGCTTCTGGGGTATAAAGGCATCAGCCGACGCCATTTTCCTTAGTCTTTCTTGCCGCGCGGTGCCCGAAGCAGAAGCTGTTCGCAAGTGCCGGTCGGTCAGATCCAGAGATTTCAGCTACCGAAGACTTCGAAAAAAGCTAAGTACCCCGTTCGGGACTCTTTCTTGCCTCAGCCGATGTCAGACAAAGTAAATAATTGTTTAACTTGTGGGAAACAAATACCTCATAAGGATTTCCATTCTTACTGCCTTCCTTGCTTAGGCCCAGACCACGACGTATCAGCTTGTTTAGCCTGTGCCTCCTTCAACCGACGGACTCTTAGACGTCGGTCGGAGTTTGCAGAAGAGATTTTCGGATCCGCTTTTGCATATAAAATGCCGTCTGAGACTCCGACTACGCATATGGCCAAAAAACGCAGGGAAAAGGACAGACACTCGCGGCCTGCGGTTTCGGCTGAAACCACGGTTAGACCTACCGCGAGTGTCTCTGTTTTGGCTGAAACAGAGTCCTCGGTTCTTACTTCTACCGAAATCATACTTCCGACAACCGAGGCCAGAGAGGCCCCGGCTGAGTCGGCTTCAGAAATCCCTACTGAAGCTAGCGCACAAGAATTGTCCAACACCATTCCATTGGACATTTCTACACCTGCACGTGGGGCAGCTAGGCCCCCTGCTTCTGTGTCTATTAAGGCCTTCTCCAGGGCTAAAGCTGCCAAAATTTCAAAAGCTTTACCTGCCAAATCTACTTCAGAGGCCTTCCTCTAGTTCTCAGATTCTCAGTCTTGCTGAGGACCTTATATCCTTGATTAGGGGTTCCCAACCTCACCCAGACAGGGCCTCCCAACCTCCACCTGACAAAAGACCTAGGACTGAACCCTCTGAACCTCTCTCCTCTGATTACTCCTCGGATGGATCTGATTTGTCAGACCATCAGGAAGGGGCCTATTCGCCTTATGAGGATTCAGATGCAGAAGACTCTATTCCTTCGGCTTCCCCTCCTGAAGAATTTTCCTTTGGGGAGACTTTGCACTCAATGAGGGAACACTTTCAATGGCAGGGTCAGGATTTTTCTGATTCTAGAAAAAGATTAAGGACATTTTTACATTTGCCCCAGCATAGGCCCTTAGCCATACCACCTGTGCTAACTGTAATTGATGATGTGTATAATGATGTCAGTTCTGCCCCTGATTCTCTTCGCCCCTGATTCTCTTCCCCCGGCCCCTGCCAAACCTGACAGATATTACAGGGTCCCGGATTCTCACTTCCACCTGTATAAAGCCCATGCTGCAGACCCAGAAACTATTTCTCAGGGCCCAAAAGGTGTTGCAGCTGCCACTGCCAAAAATCCCCTACCCTCTGAAAGAGAGTCAAGAGCATTAGAGAGATGGGGTAAAAAGGTTTATACATCTGCTACTCTTTCTGCTAGGGCATTAAACTGTCAATTCCATATGATACAGTACCAAGAATATTTGTTAGATCAGCTGAATAAAAAGCTTTCTTCTCCTGAACCTTTAGACCGTAAATCCCTTCAGGATTTGGTACACAACTCTCAGCAGGTCAGTAATCATTTCTTAAAATGTGGCTATGATGCACTGGAGGCTTCATTTAGATCAGCTATGACTGGGGCAGTAATTGTAGGCATGCCTGGCTAAAAGAGCAATCCTTGCCAGACCATGTCAAGGCTAAACTCCTAGATGCTCCAATGGAGAAACAAAGTTTATTTGGCTCCCCTGCACAGGAGATTCTAAAGAAAGTGGAAGAAAAAGCAAAATCTGTGCAAACAGTAAAGGATTTTCTGCAGGTTCAACCTCCGAGGTTCAGCAGAAACTGGCCTTCAAAGAATTGGTCCTTTCCAGACACCTCCAGAGCACAGAGGGCAGGAATAGACGCCCAAGAGGCAGAGGTCAATCAAAGGGTGCCTACAGGGGTCGTCAGTGGCACCCTGCCAACCAGAGGAGTAATGCCACAGCTGCAACTACAACCACTTCCACAGGACAGACACAATGACTTGACTCTGATTCCGCCTACCAGGGAACAACTGGAAGCACCCTTGGGAAAGCTGGCTTTATTCTCAAAAACTGGCATTGCATTACAAAGGACACATGGACATTGCAAACAATAGACAAAGGATACAGGTTTCACTTCCACACTTTACCAAAAAGGAGCGGAATGCCAAACCTTCCACCAAACCAGAAGCCAGAGGCTTTAAGACAAATCAGCAATTTACTTCAGATGAAAGCGATAGAAAGGGTACCATCTATGGAACAAGGCCAAGGATTTTACTCCAGACTATTCCTTGTACCAAGAAAAGAAAACCAATGGAGGCCTATTCTCGACTTGTCCGCACTGAACACATATCTCATTGTGCCAAAATTCAAAATGCTGACCCTACAGCAACTTCTTCCCATGTTGGGCAAGGAGTCTTGGCTGGTGACTCTAGATCTCAAGGAGGCATACCTGCACGTCCCTATCCGACCAGATTGCAGAAGACACCTCAGATTTCTTGCAGGATCAGAGCATTATAAATTCTCAGCATTGCCCTTTGGCTTATCTACTGCGCCCAGAGTATTCACGAAATGCCTGGCATCAGTAATTGCACATTGCAGGCTTCAAGGAATTCAAATCTACCCATACCTGGACGACTGCCTAATACAAGTGGACAACAAGACAAAATTGATAAAGGATTTGGCCTATGTCATACACCTGTTACAGGCCTTGGGATACACAGTCAACATCCAAAAGTCAAGACTAGTGCCACCCTTTACCTCAGCTTTGGGAATCTTCCCACAGGTGATGACTGCAACAGTGAAACACGAAGAACATTTTACAGTTGTGTACACTTACCATAAATGTAGCTATTCGAGTATATTCACTGTTGCAGTCTTGGTTTCCCTCCATCCCCCATTAACATCTCCCCCTATGGGGGCACAGAGAAACAAGAAAACTAAAAATCAAAAGAAAAACGAGTTGAATGGTAGGAGAAAGCTGAAATAAGCAAATACGAATAACGTAATGCTAAAGCAACTAAAAACTTTAATATGGTAAGCGCTTTCAGTGGTAAAAATATTCCACCTTCTTCAGACCCAGAACAACATAAAACTGATGCTTATATAGCTTGCGGTTAATTATCAATTAGTCATTCAATCAACCAATAAAAATAAAACCAGATTAGTACAATATTTAAACGGTATGAAACCTGTTCTAAAATGTTCCAATGTTAAGTACATAATACTCAGTTTATAAATAACATTAAATATATATGTATAACATGTGTAAATGTTATACTAAAAAATCACATTTTAAAAAGCTACTAGGGCAAAACTGAAAATGTATAATGTGATAATGACATAAATTTACTATAGGAACTAAAATATTTAGCTAAATATCGACACACAAAAAATATATAGTAATATGTAGTATGTAAAACAAAAATAATTAATTGCATGCTGGGTAAAGACCAAAATCTGATCATAATAATACTAAATATATGACCAAAAACAAAGTCCATATTTTTATGTATATAAAAACTGTGTAAATATTAGTATGTCTCAAACTTAATCAACAAAAAGGTACAGTATCAAATTCGAAATCTTTTATGCAAAATTAATATGTTATCTATTTAAAGCTTTTAATTTTAACACGCTTTTAATAGACACAAATTCATTTAAACCAGGGAAAATGTATGCACCCGTTCATTTTGCCCACCTTTTTTCCCTAACCCACAAAACAAGAGGAAAAAGATTCTGCACTCTCTAGATGTGCACCGGCAGCTCATATTCTATCTGGACAGGACTAAATCTTTCAGAAAAACTGATCAATTCCTAGTCAGCCTCGCAGCAGGAGCAGATGACAACGCCATGTCCAAACGAAACAATATCCAAATGGATAGCAAACCGCATCCATTTCTGCTACAGACAGCATGGGAAACAATCCCCAAAGGGGGTCAGGACACATTCCACCAGGGCAACCTCCACCCTCAGAGGGACATCCTGGAGGCTGCTACATGGACATCTGTTCATACCTTCACCAAGCATTACCACCTGCCTATCTTCTCCAAATCCAGGGCAGGCTTTGCCACTGCAGTCCTGCAGGGCATCCTGACCAGCCTACAGTCTTCGTGACTGCCTCAACCCTTTTCTTCAGCTTTGGGAATCAACTCAAATGTGATGACTGCAACAGTGAAACACGAACATAATACAGTTGTGTACACTTATTATAAATGTAGACATTGGAGTGTATTCACTGTTGCAGTCCTGGTTTCCCTCCCTCCATCCCCCTTCTCTCTCTCTTCCTCTCTGCTTACAGGGATTTTTTGGTATTTACTTTCTACTGGTGGTATTCCACCATAACCTAGCTCCCTATCTGGGGGGCTCCTGACAGGGCAAGAAAAACTGATGTAATGGCATTGGCTGCCTGATTTTTTACCACTGACAACCTGTCGTCAGTCCTGGAGCGACAGCAACCAACACAGAAATACTAAGCCTCTGGTATTCGGGCCGACTGAGGGCTACCCCTGGCAGGGTAACTCAAATGTGATGACTGCAACAGTGAATACACTCTAACATCTACATTTATGTTAAGTGTACACAACTGTACTTTCCTGGTCCATCCGCCCTTTCTAATTGAGCTGTGGGAATCACCCAACAGTATTAGAATACTGCAGCTGTGAACTAAGGAAAGACTTAATAAATTTGTGTAAGAATTTACCATAACAGTAGATGTCCTTCTATTCCTATGTTGCAGTATTCTTGTTGCGGGATTTCCTGCCCTCAGGCGACTCGTACGTTGGGTTACTATACAAAAGCTTCAGGTTGGCTGATGCAGTTGCGTAGGACATCACACGTAGGGCCATAAACCAAGGGCCTTAAATGTGACGTCTGCACGCACAATCCTCAGAACGTTTCAGCCGCAGACTACTGACGCATCATGTTTGCTCCTTCATATTGAGCATCTCAAAAAAGCTAAGTAACCCGCTGGGATTTTTTCTTCATATCTTATTGATATTGCTTAGGCTTGGTTTGTTGTAGCTATTTATAGCCGATGTCAGGTAAAAAGGTTAAATGCCAATGTGTTAGTCAGCTACCCCATAAAGACTCCCATGATCGGTGTGTTTTTTGCTTAGGCCAGGAACACGACCATACCGCTTGCTTCATTTGTGCCAAAGACCCTACGCAGCTATCTGGCCACGCTTAACCTTTATCTAGAAAACAAATGCCTTAAGTGGTTAGCCCTAACAATGGATCCCGCCTCTGAGGCTACATCATAACCCCCACATAAGAAGGCCAAGTTCCCCAGGCCCTCTTCTTCTGCTGCTCCATTACTGGACGTCCTGCCAGCTGCCGATTTAGGAACTGAGGGGTGCCCGGAGGATCTGTCGACTTCAGCGACTACCTTTGTGGAAGTCGTTGCTCAGCCGATGGCCGGCACGTCTCCAGAGCCAACCCAGACCCTGACTGCCATCGAGGTTGAGAAGGAACCAGAATCTGTAGATCTTCCAACCGGGATCCCGCCTTCAGACACTGTTCCTTTCAGACCCAATTCCAGGTGTGCTCCAACATCTACCCTAGCCAAAAAGAAACCGAAAGCCTGAGGTATGCTTGAAGGCCTGCCTGACTGGCAGTCCTTCACTTCTTCCCTGATGCAGGCCTTCATGGCCCTTATGCCTTCAGCCTCATCCTCCACTGCTCTTCCTTTCCTTAGCCCTAGGTCTGCTTCAGCCCCCCCCCCCCCCCAACATCTCAGGTTAGACAAGAAGAGTATGGATACTTCATTCTCCTCCTCTGAGGACTCCATATCCTACACCTCCCAAATTGCTTCACCCCAGGAGTATTATTCTCCAGATGAATCTGTAGAGGGAGATTCACCCCCTGAGGATATCACATTTGGTGAGACTATCACCAACTTGAAAGATTACTTCAAATGGGATACCGCACAAATGTCTGATACCCTTTAACTCTGCATCTAAGTCTCCAGATTCACACCCACCTGCCCCCTAGTGACCAGACTGCTTTTACAAGGTGCCTGATGAGCAAAAATTCTTAATCAAACCTCCCCTGGCAGACCCAGCGGTGGTTGCCACCTACCCTGATGAGCAATCCAGACTCCTTCCCTCTGCCTCACTCCTACCCACAGATAAAGACAGTAAATCTATGGATAGGATAGGTAAGAAGGTCTACATCTTCTCCACTTTGCTTTTAGAGCCATTAACTGTCAGACGCATATGACCAAATATGCACTGGACTTGGTCTTTCAAGCCTTTTCCATGCTGGCCACTCTTCCTGACTGCCCCACTAAAGCTGACATCTCCTCCAAACTTTCTTTGCTTGAACAAGTAACAAGACACTCCATTGCTTGCTCTGCAGTATCTGCTTCTTTTCTCAGGAGATACTCCTGGCTGAGACTTCAAAATCTCCCTGAAGACTTTAAGTCAAAGATCTTGGATGCCCCCTGGACCACAATTTCCTTTTTGGAAAGCAGTCTGCAGATCTTTTTAAGAATCTGCAAGAAGAAACTAAAGAATTGCAGGACATAAAACATTTATTGATGTCCCCTGTTTCCAAGTACTATAGAAACTATCCAGCAAAAGCCACCTTTGTGAGGTGAAACCCAGCCCAGGCAGGTACTTCCTCTTCCAGATCTAGAAGAAGTGCAAGAAGACCTACCACTTCTAGACCTGCTGCCCCACATCCTCAGCCTAGACGGCCTTTTCAGGACAGAGAAGGCTCCAACAATGTGTGATTGCCTTGCCCCCCTACCACTCTGTCTGCCTCTCCCACTGCCTCCCCTTCTGGACAATCATCACCTCGGACAAATGGGTACTGTCCATAATACAAAAAGGATACTTCCTCTCCTGGAAAGTAAAACCACCCATGAGAGGCATCCCTTTTCCTCCCAAAAAACCAGCAGCATCTTCTTCCACAGGTTTTGACAGGCCTTCTGAAGCTGGGTACCATAAAACCAGTCCTCATAGGACAGGAAGGAAAAGGTTTCTACTGCCGTCTCTTCCTGGTCCTCAAAAAAAAGACTACCCATCTTAGACCTCATTTTCTTAAATCCTTACCTATTGTGCCCACCTTCAAAATGCTGTCACTTCAAACTCTGCTTCCACTCATCCCAACCAAGGCCTTCATGGCCACCTTGGACCTAAAAGAAGCCTACTTAAACATAACCATCAGACCTTCCCACAGAAGATTTCTGCATTTCTTTGGGCCCTCTTCTCATTTCCAGTTTACTGCTTTGACCTTTGGTTTGTCCACTGCCCCCCCCCCCGAGTGTTCACAAAATACCTGGCCATTGCCTTTTGCAGAACACAAGGAATTCACATTATCCCTATCTAGACAATATCCTAATCCTTGCAGAGTGCAAAGATACTGTTTCAACTCATCTGCACTTCATGTCCCTTCTACAAAATCTAGGTTTCACCTTCAACCTTCCAAAGTCCTCCCTGCACCCAGAACAAGAAAGATCTTCCTGGGTTGCGTAATCCAAGCAGACGAAATGAAGGCTTTTCTTCCACAAGACTAGGGCAACTCCCTGACCTCCCACTTCAAGGAGCTGCTACAGGCACAGGAAATAACTGCAAGGCAATTCCTACGAATCCTGGGCTTAATGGCAGCCACCATACCTATGCTCCCACTTGCCAGAATGCATATGCGCAAGCTACAGTAGTACCTAAAAAACATTTCGTCCCAGCACCAGAATCACCTGGAGCAAGAAATCCCCCTCCTTCCCTGTCTACAGAAAGAGATCAGCTGGTGGATCCAACAAGTCCAGCTAAACCCAGGCCTTCCACTCCAGCCCTCCCCCTACCCAGGTAATGCATACAAATGCCTCATATTCATGGTAGGGAGCCACAGTGGCATCTTACAGGGTTCAAGCAACCTTCCTTGAGGGCCGAACACATCAATGTGAGGGAAATGACAGCAGTGTATTTAGCTCTAAAAACCTTTATTCCTCTGCTTCTACCACGGGTCTTCAAATAGTAACAGACAACACCACTGTAATGTGGTACCTCAACAAACAGTGAGGAACAGAAGCATATCAGCTGTGCAGACTAACCCTGCTGATATGGGATCTAGCCTCTCGCCACAACTTGTTCCTGCCGGCAACCTACATTCCCTCGCAGGACAAGCAAGCAAGCAGATCATCTAAGCAGGACATCCTCTCCACAACATGAATGGATGCTGGACAGGACTGTTGTCTTGGACATTGTCCACCGGTGGGGCACTCCTCAAATAGACCTGTTCATCTCCCCCCAGAACAGGCAGCTGCAGACCTTCTGCTCGAAGGCCTACCTCCCTCTAGCTTGGAGGGGTAGACTCTTTCAACATCTCCTGGAAGGGGTAGAGGCTTTCAACATCTGGAAGGGGAAGTTTCTCTATGCTTCCCCGCTTCCCATTGATTCAGAAAGTCCTCCTGAAAATCAGGAGAGACAAACCGAAAGTCTTGTTAGTGACTCCCTACTGGCCAAGGCAGCACTGGTTCCCCCTACTTTTCAATCTAGCCAAGGGCAGTCACTACAAGTTACCCTACAAGGTGGACCGTCTGACACACGAAAAGGGAACTCTCATCCACCCACACTTGCAGATGTTGGCCCTGACACTGTGGGTGATAAACCTTCAATCCCATTCAGACACCACTACTCGGAGGATGTGCTTTCAGTCCTGAGGAAAGCCAGGAAAGCTACAACAAGAAAATCATACCTAGCTAAATGGGAAAGATTTATTAAATGGTGCCTAGACAAGGGAAGGGACCCTTGCACTGCTGATCCCCCCCTAGTTCTTACTTGTGTGTCAACTAATACAAAGTGGACTTTCCTATCCTTCAGTGAAAGTGCACCTTTCTGCAATATCAGCCTGTTTGCCACTAGACCCTCCCTTGGTAGCCAGGCTTGATGTAAAACTCTTCCTAAAAGGGGTGTTGCACATTAGACCTCCAAGAAGGCCTATCCCTCCGCCCTGGGACTTTACCTTCATCCTGTTAAAGCTTATCCAACACCCATTCAAACCTGCTGGGGCAGCTACCCTTCAGATGTGTACATGGAAAACAGTTCTACTTGTGGCTATAACCTCAGCCAGAAGGGTTTCAGAACTATAAGCCTTAATGGCTTACCTCCCCCCCCTCCCCCGTATACTACATTCCACAAAGACAGGGTAACCCTGAGAACTAACCCCTCCTTCATGCCCAAGGTGGTTAACGGTTTGTCATTAAACCAATCTATCCACCTTCCCACCTTCTTTCCCTTTCCCACCAGTGAAGGTGAGAGTATACTTCACTCCCTGGATGTAAACAGAAAACGAAGGTTTTACCTGGGCAAAACAAAATCCATTAGGAAATCAAAACAACTATGTTTCCTTCCATCCCAGCGCATTTGGCAAGGCAGTCTCCAAACAAACCATTGCATGTTGGATCAGGAAAGCCATTTGTCTTTGCTAACTCCCACCATGGAAAAAATCTCCCAGTGGGAGTAAAAGCCCATTCCACTTGAGCAATGGCCGCCTCCAAGGCTTTCCTAAAAGGTCTGGACACGTCTTCCATTATGGAAGTAGCCATATGGTTCACTATCCACACTTTCCCAAACGCTTCTTTGTTGGACCAGGTCTCTAGAGCACATGCAGGATTTGCTAGGGCAATCCTACAGGGCTTTGTAGCATCATCTTCTGCATCCGTCACCCTTTCATCCAACTAAGCTGTGATGCTCTCCCACAACAAGAATTCTGCAGCATAGGAATAGGAGGACATAGAGTAGTTGTGTAAAATCTTGCCATAACCATAGATGTCCTTCTCTTCCGTGTCACAGTATTCCTTCCCACCCACCAATAACCCCTTCATCATTCTCCTTTTCATCCCAGCATGCCCCTAGGTCCTAATCTCATACACCTTTCACCCTGGACCTGTCAGTGTTACAGAAGGACCCCAGGGTCCCTCACCTGTCACCACCAGCACCTCCTCCTGCTGGGCCTTCTACTCTGCCTGCTGAGCTTCATGTTCTGAGGATTGTGTGTGCAGATGTCACATTTAAGGCCTCTGGTTTATGGCCCTACGTGTGACGTCCCACGCAGCTGCAACAGCCAAGCTGAAGCTTTTGTATAGGAGCCGATATACGAGTCGCCTGAGGCAGTAGCCTCAACCTCAGCAAAAAACCCTATTCCTTCTGAAAGGGAATCCAGGTCCTTAGAGAGATGGGGGGGGAAAGTTTACACCTCTGCTACTCTCTCAGCTAGAGCTTTAAACTGTCAGTTTCATATGATCCAATACCAAGAGTTTATGCTTGATCAGTTAACTAAGAAGCTGTCCTCTGATGACTCCTTAGATTTATTTATTTATTTATTTATTTGCAGTTGTTTAACCAGGATAGTCCATTGGGCCCAATGAACCCATTTTCAATGGAGTCCTGGGGAGAAAAGCTCCACATACAGATTATACAAAGATTAAGTTCCACACATAGATTACTTGGTGATTACAGAGTAAACATTATACAATTTCAGGTTATAATCATGTCAAATATATTTGAATCAAAAGTAATACATGCAATAATGTAAAATTTTTTTTAATGTAAATTTTTTTTTTTTTTTTTTTTTTTTTTTTTTTTTTTTTTTAGATAAGAAATATGTTTTAGAAATGGTGAATAACATTCAGCAGGTTAGTAACCATTCTTTAAAATGTGGCTATGATGCACTGGAGGCTTCATTTAGATCAGCCATGACTGGCACAGTGATAAGAAGGCATGCATGGTTGAATGAACAGGTCTTGCCGGATCATGTTAAAGCAAAGCTGTTAGATGCTCCTATGGATAAGGCCAGTCTATTTGGTACACCTGCTCAGCAAGTAATGAAGAAAATGGAAGAGAAGGCAAAATCTGTACAAACAGTTAAGGATTTCTTACAGGTTCAGCCCCCAAGGTTTAGCAGGAACTGGCCTGCCAAAAATTGGTCCTTTCCAGACTCCTCAAAATCTCAGAGGCAGGAATAGACGCTCTAGAGGCAGAAATCAATCCAGAGGAGGTGCCTACAGAGGACGACAGTGGCAAGGCAATAACCGAGGCACAGACACAACCACTGACACTGCAACAGGACAAACACAGTGACTTGGCTCTGACACCGCCTACCAGGGAGCAAATAGCAGCACCTTTAGGCGGAAAGTTAGCCTTATTTTCGAAAAATTGGCACTATATCACAAAAGACAAGTGGATTTTGCAAACCATAGACCAAGGCTACAGGTTCCACTTCCACACCTTACCAGTAAAAAGAGGAATGCCAAACCTACCTCCAAATCAAAAAACAGAAGCTCTAAAGCATATAGCTCAATTAACAAAGATGAGAGCTGTGGAAAGAGTACCAATAACAGAACAGGGCAAAGGATTCTACTCCAGACTCTTCCTAGTACCAAGAAAAGAGAAAAGTTGGAGACCTATTCTCGATCTGTCCGTCTTAAACACATACATCATTGTCCCAAAATTCAAAATGCTGACCCTACAGCAACTTCTTCCCATGCTGGGCAAGGAGTGTTGGCTGGTAACTCTAGATCTCAAGGAGGCATACCTGCACGTCCCCATACGACCAAATTGCAGAAGATACCTCAGATTTCTTGCAGGATCAGAGCATTATCAATTCTCAGCATTGCCCTTTGGCTTATCTACTGCACCCAGAGTATTCACAAAATGCCTGGCATCAGTAATCGCTCACTGCAGGCTACAGGGAATCCAAATTTATCCATACCTGGACGACTGCCTGTTACAAGCGGACAACAAAAGCAAGCTGACAACAGATTTACAAAGAGTCATTTGCTTACTACAAGCCCTGGGATACACAGTCAATTTAAAAAAGTCAAGACTGATACCATCCCAAACAAGAACATTCTTGGGTGCGGAATTGGACGCAGTAAAACAAATGGCATTCCTAACTGCAGAAAAACAAGAACTCCCTCTTTACTTCTTGGCATTAACAAAGCAGAACAAACTAACAGCAAGAAAAGTACTGCAGGCCTTGGGCTTCATGGCATCATGCATAATCCTGGTCCCACATGTCAGACTGCATATGAGAAAGCTACAGTGGTACCTAAAGAATTTATGGTCTCAACACAGGCACAGCTTAGAAACTGAAATCCCACTAATCCCATGCCTGAAACAGGAGTTCCTATGGTGGGCTCAAGCATGCCAGTCAAACCCAGGCTTGCCCTTCCACAACTTGCAAGCAAACCAAACCATCACAACGGATGCCTCAGACCTAGGCTGGGGGGCGCACATGTTGGACAAATGCATACAAGGATTGTGGACTCCAGACCAGCTGCACCTGCACATAAACCAAAAAGAAATGCTGGCAGTAAAACTAGCAATCCAGAAATTCAGACCATTCCTCAAAGAAGGCCATTTAATGATAAGGACAGACAACACCACAGTCATGTGGTACATCAACAAACAGGGAGGCACTCATTCATACCCCCTATGCAGAATGACTCTGGACCTTTGGAATATGGCTCTGAGCTACAACATCCAGTTACAGGCAATATTTGTGCCGGGAAAAGAAAACACCCTAGCAGACATGTTAAGCAGAACCACCTCGGATGCTCACGAATGGATGCTACACCCGGACATCTTCAAGGCCATCACAAAGAAATGGGGAATGCCACAAATAGACTTATTTGCATCCCCACTCAATCACCAGCTCAAAAAATTCTGCACAAGGACATACCACCCACTTGCATGGAAGGTGGACTCTCTATCCTTCAGTTGGAAAGGCCTGACAGCATATGCATTTCCTCCTCTTCCTTTGATGCACAAGGTACTACTGAAAATCAAAGAGGAACGTCCAAGGATAATCCTGATAGCTCCGAATTGGCCAAGACAACACTGGTACCCATTGCTGAGGAGCATGTCTCAGGGGAGAATGTGGTCAATACCCCTGATGCCTTTGATGTTAACTCAGAACAACTACAACATCATGCACCCAAACCTAAAAACCTTGCAACTGACTGCCTGGAACATCACATAGCAGCAACTAACCCAGACCTATCCCAAAGGGTTAAAGACATTATCCTTGAAGCCCGCAGACCTTCAACAAGAAGGAACTATGCAGGAAAATGGAAAAGGTTTGTCATTTGGAGTACTGAAAGAGGAAAAGATGTGTCGAACATAAATATTGCTAACATCCTGGAGTACTTGGCAGAGCTTCTACATACAGGCCTGTCCTATTCCTCCATCAAGATACATGCATCAGCTATTTCAGCAGAATACAGCTTCGATCCACCTGTCTTTTCAAGATCCTCTACTCAGGCAGTTCCTCAGAGGGATCAAGAATGTAAAACCTCCTAGGAAACCACCATTACCAGCATGGGACTTGAACTTTGTGCTAGAAAAATTGACACTCCCTCCATTTGAACCAGCAGCAACAGCAGACCTTCAACACCTATCATGGAAAACTGCTTTTCTACTGGCAATTACTTCAGCAAGGAGGGTTTCGGAACTACAGGCCTTAATGGCAGTACAACCCTTCCTAATCTTCCATCAAGATAGGGTGTCCATGAGAACTAATCCTACATTTATGCCTAAGGTGGTATCCAGAGTGTCCTTGAACCAGGCAATCCACCTACCTACCTTCTTTCCCAATCCACAGAACAGGGGAAAGACTGCTGCATACCTTGGATGTACATAGACAGTTACGCTACTACCTGGACAGAACCAAAGGTGACAGAAAAACTGACCAGCTTTTAGTAGCCTATGCAACAGGAAGGGAAGGAAAAGCAATTTCCAAACAGACAATCTCCAAATGGATAGGAAATTGCATAAGATTCTGTTACTCCTACCATGGAAAACCAATTCCACAGAACATAAGACCTCATTCTACAAGGGCTACAGCCACTACCACAGCTTTCTTACGAGGAGTGGCAACCAAGGACATTATTGAGGGCTACTTGGACCTCCGTGCATACATTTGCCAAGCATTATAATTTACCTCTATACTCTAGATCCCGAGCAGGTTTTGCCACTGCTGTACTGCAAGGGATCCTAACTACACCATAATTCTTCTTCCTCCTCCCTAGTTTGGCTATGGTATTCTACCCATTTGTTATGACTGCAGATGCATCCTTGAAGGACATAGTACAGTTTTGTACCTACCATAAATGTAGATGTCCGAACAGGATAGCATCTGCAGTCAGGATTACCCACCCTCCTTCCCCTCTGTGGTACTCCTAGGGTATTTACCCTCCTAATAGCTAGCTGGGGGGGAGTCTCTTATGATGTATTTGTTTGTATATATGTACATACATGCTTATTTTTTGTATTTGCCTTCTACTATTTTGGAAACATTGGCATTTATCCAAAATTTAGCTTTCCAAGAGGGCAACTGGCATCTGGGGCAAGAAACACTGAGGAAAATGGCGTCGGCTGATGCCTTTATACCCGAAGACCAGCAGAGATGACGTCGGGTGAAGTGCGACATCAGCCGAAGCCGGACCCAGACTTTGGAATCCGGCCGACCGAAGGGCTGCCTGACGACAGGACAACCCATTTGTTATGACTGCAGATGCTATCCTGTTCGGACATCTACATTTATGGTAGGTACAAAACTGTACTTTATGGGGCTACTTAAACAGAAAATTATGTTGATTCCTGACAGTACTGAACACAAAGAATTACATGATTTAATGCATTCTGCAGAATAAGTTGGTAAACATACTTTGCAATGTGGTTTTGACGCTTTAGAAGAATCTTGCAGGGCTGCTGTCACTGGGTCTGTACTTAGAAGGCATGCTTGCCTTAAGGAGCAAACCGTGCCAGATTATGTAAAAGCTAAATTACTGGATGCTCCCTTAAACCAAGACCGCCTTTTTGGGAACAAAGCAGAAGTCATCCTCAAAAGGATGGAGGAAAAAGCTAAATCTATGCAAACTGTTAAAGATTTCCTACAAGTACAACCTCCCAGGTTCAGCAGGCATTGGCCTTCTAAGAACTGGTCCTTTCCAGTCCAAACCCAGGAACAGCAGACCACCTAGGCTACAGTCTCAGGCTTCACACAAACTTAAGCAGTGGGGGGGGGGGGGCTCCCACTTCCAAAGCAGAGAGTAGTAAGACACCCCCCTATGGAAAAATGGCACAATGACTTAATCTTAACCCTTCCAAGCCCTGCTCTACTACCTGCTCCCTTAGGATTAAAGCTTGCCCTGCATGCAAAAAACTGGGAACTCATTACGCAGGATGATTGGCTTTTGAACATAGTTTCCCAAGGATACAGATTCCACTTCCACACCCTACCAACACCAAATGGTTGGCCAGACCTACCCCCAAATCAATGGGCGGAGGCCCAACAGCAGGTTCTTTCTCTCCTCAATATCGGGGCTGTTCAGCCTGTCCTAGCAGAACAAAGGGGACAAGGCTTTTATTCAAGACTATTTCTGGTACCCAGAAAAGACAACTCTTGACATCCTATCCTGGACCTCTCTATTCTCAACAACTTTCTGGTAGTTCCAAAATGCTAACTCTGCAACAGCTTCTTCCCATGCTAGCCAAGGATACCCGGCTGGCAACCCTAGACTTAAAGGAAGCTTACCAGCACATCCCAATAAGGGAATCTTGCAGGAAATACCTACGCTTCAGGGCAGGCTCCATGCACTATCAGTTCTCTGCACTTCCCTTTGGCTTATCTACTGCGCCCAGGGTATTCACAAAGTGCTTAGCTCCAGCCATTGCATTTTGCAGGCAGAGAAATATTCAAATTTACCCATATTTGGACGATTATCTGTTTCTTGCAGAAAGCCAGGACTTGCTATTACAACAGCTGGCATTCGTAAAGGAACTTCTAACCTCACTGGGAAACACCATCTGCGAAAAGAAATCTCACCTAGTACCCTGCCAACAGATTGTATTCCTGGGAGCAAGCTTGAACACAACTTCCCAGATGGCATTCCTCACTCCAGAGAAAAAAGTTTGACAACCTACTTCAAATTATTGGCCACAAAAAAACAGCTATCTGCAAGGAAAATACTGCAAGCCCTGGGGTTCATGGCCTCTCGCAATCTACTAATTCCATATGCAAGACTGCATAGGAGGAAACTCTAATGGTATCTAAAACGCCTGTGGTGTCAACATTCTCAGGACCGGGAAACTATGATTTCTATCATTCCCTGTATCAAGACAGAGTTCCTTTGGTGGGCAGAGGCCTGCTGCCACAACAAGGGACTCCCTTTCACTGTACCCCCTGCCGCCCAAACACTCACAACAGACTCATCAGACTATGCATGGGGGGCTTACATGGCAGGGCAGTGCATTCAGGGCAAATGGAACCAGAGACAGATGTACCTGCATAGCGATCAAAAAGAAATGTTAGCTGTATGGAATACTCTGACAGCCTTCAAAGACTGTATTCTTCCAGGACAACTATTGGTAAAGACAGACAACACCACAGTTATGTGGTACATAAACAAGCAGGGGGGAACCCACTCGTACCCTATTTGCAGACTAGCCATGGCTCTGTGGAACACAGCCTTGAGCTGCCAAGTACACCTGCAAGCTCAATTCCTGCCAGGCATACTAAATTCACTGGCAGACGACTTAAGCAGAAATCTCATGGACCCACATGAATGGAAACTAGATGCCAAAATATCCAACCTCTTGAGGAACAAATGGGGGACTCCAAAGATAGCTCTGTTTGCCTCCCCTCAGAACTACCAATTGAACAAATTCTGCACAAGAACTCCCCACAGCCAAGCTTGGAAAGTGGATGCCATGTCCTTTCCTGGTAAAGCCTTTCAGTTTTATGCCTTCCCCCTCTGCCTCTCCTCTCGAAGGTTCTACTAAATATCAAACAGGACAAGCCAAGGACAGTACTGATTGCACCAGACTGGCCACGCCAGCACTGGTGTACCCCCTGTTGCGCGGTACTGCACTGCTACAACCATGGCACCTGCCTTTCCTGCTGTCCCAGCAGGCGGGCCAGATTCTGCACCCTCAGCTTCAAACCCTTAACCTTGCAGCCTGGCTAATTCCTTGAGCTGTTCCTTAGCATCCCTCAGTAAGCAGATACTGGATGTCATTCTGGAGGCAAGGAGGCCTAGTACTATTTTTTTTTTTATTTTTTATTTTATTTATCATTTGTTGACCGGGAAAGTCCGACTAGGTTCCACAGAGCCTGTTTTCAGCGGAGGCCCGGGGAGAAATGCTCCAGAGTAGTACTAGAAAATCCTATGCTGAAAAGTGGAAAAGGTACTGTTTCTGGAGCCTGACTCGGGATGGGCACAATGGTGCCCAGCTTACCTTAAATTCTACAGTACTTAACAGAAGTGCTCCACAGGGGCCTATCCTTCTCGTCGATTAAAATTCATGCCTCTGCCATTTCAGCACATTACAATACAGAGCCATCACTTTGCTCTCACCCCTTGCTAAAGCAATTCCTTAGAGGGGCCAAAAATTTAAGACCCCCCCCCCCAGGAGAGCTCCCACTAACTTTGTATTGGAAAAACTCACTCTTCCCCCCTTTGAACCAGCGGCTACAGCTGAGTTGAAATTCCTTTCTTGGAAAACTGCCTTTCTTCTAGCTATCACTTCAGCAAGAAGAGTGTGAGAGTTACAGGCCCTTATGGCAGTGGAACCCTTCTTTATCTTCAGTGCGGACAGTGTTTCCCTCAGGACTAACCCTTCCTTTATGCCCAAGATGGTGTCTTCTGTGGCAGTCCATTAATTTGCCTACTTTTTTCCCTAATCCACAAAACAAAGGGGAATAAATATTGCACTCTCTGGACGTTCACAGACAACTTAGATTCTATTTGGGCAGGACTAAGCCTACCAGAAAATCTGAGCAGCTGCTAGTTAGCTTTCCTGCAGGGGCAGAGGGGAAGGCCATTTCAAAACAATTTCCAAATGGATAGCCCATTGCATTAATTTCTGCTACAAGCACCATGGAAAACCTACCCCCCAGGGGGTAAGATCACATTTCACCAGGGCTACATCAACCTCTGCTGCATTTCTCAGAGGGGTCCCTACCAGGGACATCCTAGAAGCTGCTACCTGGAGCTCTGTACATACCTTCTCCAAGCATTACCACTTGCCTGTCTTTTCTAAATCCAGACCTGGATTTGCCACTGTAGTCTTACAGGAATTAATAGCTGGCCCTAATACTAAAGAACTGGAGGTATAGCTAAAGGCCTATGTTGTGGCAAATGTAGAAAGGTTCTAAGCCTTTTCCTGGAGTCTGAGAAATCTTGGCCCTACCACTGAAATTGTTCCCTCATAGCATGCAAGGTTTCCCCAAAGGAAAATTCCTCAGGTGGAGAGGCTGAAGGGATGGACTCTTCAGCATCAGAATCTTCGTAAGGGGAATAAGGAGCCTCAGGAGGGTCTGTATGTTCTGAGTCATCAGAGGAATCATCTGTGGATACTGGCTCAGGGGGCTCTGCTCTAGGCCTCTTTTCTGGAGGAGGGAGAGAGGTCCTGTCTGGATGAGGCTGGGATCCACGAATTAAAGAAATGAGATCCTCAGCCAAAGAAAGCATATGGGAGCTGGTGCTGGGCCTGTGAGAGGGGGGTTTGGCAGGCACTGTTTTTGAAGCTTTGGCTGCTTTAGCCCTGGCAAAGGCCTTAATAGACATGGCTGCAGGAGGCCTAGCAGCTCCACGTGCAGGGGTTGAAATATCCAGGGGAATAGTGTCTGATAATTCCTGAGAAACCGCAACAGAAGGTTGGATTTCAGAAGCCGATTCTACCAGGTTAGAGGAGGTCTGGGTAGAAGGCATGGTTTCGGCTGAAGAAAGAACCGCTTGCTCGGTTTCGGCCGAGACACTCGCGGTTTGCTTAATAGCGGTTTCGGCCGAAACCGCGGACCACGAGTGTCGGTCCTTTTCTTTGCGTTTTTTGGTAATTTGCGTTGTCGGAGGATCCGACGGCATAATATAGGCAAAATCAGAGCCGAAAATCTGTTCAGCAAACTCCGACCGGCGTCTAAGCGTCCGTCGGTTAAAAGAAGCACAGGCTAGACAAGCTGCTACGTCGTGGTCTGGGCCTAAACAATGTATGCAGTAGGAGTGGAAATCTTTGAGGTATTTGTTTCCCACAAGATAAACAGTTATTCACTTTCTCTGACATCGGCTGAGGCAAGAAAGAGTCCCCAACGGGGTACTTAGCTTTTTAGAAGTTTTCGAAGTAATATTCGGTAGTAGTAATCTCTGGATCTGACCGACCGGCACTTGCGAACAGCTTCTGCTTCGGGCGCCACGCGGCAAGAAAGACTGAGGAAAATGGCGTCGGCTGATGCCTTTATACCCGAAAAACTGCAGCTATGACGTCGGGTGAAGTGCGACACCAGCCGAGGCCAGACCCAGACTTTGGAATCCGGCCGACCGAAGGGCTGCCTGACGACAGGACAACCCATTTGTAAGGACTGCAGATGCATTCCTATCGGACATCTACATTTATGGTAAGTACAAAACTGTACTTTACCCTCCCTCCAGCCCCCTGATTTCTCTTGGCTTAACCTTTCCTTATGGTTAATATATCTATTTTTTCTTGTGTATTTGCTTTTTGATGGGGGTTTTACCATACCATTTAATTGCTTCTATTATGGGGGCACATGACATCTGGTACTTGTATTACCTGTTATCAAGTAAGAAGTGATTTTCCATGTGGGCAGAGTAGCATCTTTTTCTACAGTCTGTGCATGTTCAGGTCTCCCTGGCCTTTCTTGGGCATCTGCTTGATTTAGACCTCCATTAAGCCACTATAAAGTACATGTTTTGGTCATTTCATTGCATTGCTACCTCTTGGAGGACAGAATTCTTGTTCGCATTGGTGGTATTTCCTCAATGTATTTCATCTGTATTTTTGAAGAACGTCATCTTTTAGACTTGTATGGTTTTTGATGGACTTGCCAGTAAGTTTTGAGGTGACTGGCTTGGCAATCTTGAAGTGTGCTCCTTATCTTAGTGAATATATCTGCCCAGATGATTTTGGATCTCCAGATATTAGAACTGCTGAGTGAAGGCTGAACAAGCGGATTCCAGCATTATACCCCTGCAGAGGGCTTTCTTGAAGATGATTACTTTAACTGTGTTTTAGGCATTCTAATGAGAGAAATAAAGGTGTCTCCTGTAGTGGTAACATTCTGCATAATGTCAGTCAACTTGCCACCAAGATAAGCTGATTTAATCACTTGATGTAACACATTACTTGAAAAATTAGAGGCAGCTCATTTTAAAATACTGTTTAGAGTATACTACTTCTCTTTTATGTCTGTGCTTTCTAGTTGATTTGATTTCTGGACATAGTCCTGATGTTAAAGCCCCAAGTGGTTTGAACGCAAAACAAGGATTATGATATTTTTTGGATGTTTGTTTTCCTGTTGACTCACTTTTTCCTTATAACCGCATCCACAGACTGATTGGTAATAATTGACATGTGTACAAAGCATTCTGTGAAATCAAAAGTGCCATACTTTAGGGGGCAACTACTTACATTATGGTTTCACTAATTGAGCATCAAATGTGTTACATTTTTAGTGGGTATTCCACCTGTGTGAAATGGCTAACAAAAATCGTCTTACTAGGATAACAAGACACCTATTGCTGCATCTAGCATGGAATAATGGTAGCTGCTACAGTAAAGTAGGTAGTGAGGGATTGTGGGTACAATCTTTCATGTTGGGCATTTTCAGTTTCAGGAAAATTTTCAAGGGAATGTGCTTATGAGTTTAATTACAAAATAGTGCACTATTTGCCTCAAACGCTGTAAAATTTTATATGGTAAAGATATTAATTTCACCACTGGAGGCTGGTTGTTTACATTTGCTAAGGAAGTGTGACAGTACACTATAAGCATGTTAGAAAATAAGCATCTACAATAAGTAGCATGTTATATGCAAGAAAGCAAAGTTAACTGGCTTTTTTTTTTTCTCTTTCAGATTTTACCCGCATTATGTGTACTAATATACCATACAGATATAAATGTAAGTTGAAGTTTGCTTATTAAATCACTTTAGTTTTTTTCCCTAATACTTTCAATGCACGTAATGTTATGCTGCATTTTAGGAGGAAGATATGCTATGGAATGTGATGCTTAGAGTGCACAAATTGTGAATAGTCTGAGATGGCCACAGAGCCTCCCCTTCCCCAAAAGAGCGATGTATGCATTGTACACAAATAGTATAGTTGTCTTCCACACAGGGCCTGTGGCTCCCTGCTGTGTCTTCTGCTGTGTTCCAGGTGTTTGTAACATTCTGATTTTTTTTTACTTACTAGACTAAGTATTTGTGTGTGGGTGTAGTTTGGGCTCCCTCTTCTTTCTTTCTTGTAACCATACTTAGTTACACCATGACTATGTATTTTCATCCATTTTGCGTAACATTTTTGTGGATACTTTAATTGTTCTGGTAATTTCTTGTATGGTTTCCTTTCTTGACGTTCAGTAGATCAGTAAAAATTCCTGTCTCCAAATCCAGGTTTGCTGTCAGTGCACTACAATAGCACACTTCCTTGTTTAAATTGTGTACATAAAAGTTCATAAAACGGAATTAATTCAACCAAACTATTTTCTTCACATTTATTTAAATCTGGAATGCATTACAAGTAACTTACAGTACTGCAGTGGGTTGTGGTAAAAGATAATTTGTCAGCTGCTGGAGTGTCTGTGGTGTCAGATTGTAGTGATGCAGTTGCTGCTCACCGATGTCAGCTGCTGTGTGGGTGCACTTTCCATTCCCAGTTCTTTTGTATATTGGTGTGTAGCTTGCATGAGTGGCATTTTATTTACAAGGTCATAGCCTTTCATTCTGCCACAGAATCCATTATTAGTTAGCTTTATCATTGTGTTGACTGCTGTAGCTTCCCTGAACTTGTTAATCAGGTGTGCAGTTGTAGTCCTCAAATTCAGCTTGTAAGATAGACTCCAACCATTTATTCTGTTTAGGCCTAAATCATGACACTTAGACTGTGTACAGAGTTTAATTTTTCCACCTAAAAGGAGATGCCTCACCTTTCCAGTTTTCTTCTGGTGAGGGAGGGGTTTCAGTTGCAGAGCTGCCACCCTGCTGTTTTTGCCTTTTTAAACAGAGATTGTAGAGGTAAAGATTCATTGCATCACCAGGAAGATAAGCTCAAGATTCAGAAAGACCCCTTCTGGTGGCAGCAGGAGTTGCAGCTAAATTGGAGTTCAGAGACATGTTGGTTGCAATGAGGAAATACCTCATTATCAGTTAATTTGCATGCATCTATAGACCTTGACTGCTGCAAGTACAAATCAACACTTCTCACAGTAGTTAACACTGGTGGGGACCATGCATTGCATTATCAAGGCAGTCCTTGTTCACCCTTCAACATACCCCTTACCAGTCCACGAGTTGACTGAATGTCCCAGATAATCTTATATTTTCATCCCTGCCCTTGTAAATCATGAATCTTTAATGGGGTCTTTCTGGATAATCCACTTGTATTTAATTCTTACAATGATGTGTCTGGCTTAGACGTGTCTGCAAATGATGGCGTAGATGAGACCTTTTCCTTTGAGGGCATGTTCAAAAATGACGACCTGAATGCCCATTTTAGGGGTAAGTGCTTTTTGACTTGGTCTGTTGAGAGCTGGTGGATATCTTAAGGAAGAAATAGGTCCTAGACACTGAAGACCTTTTACCTTCCCCTTGCAACTCACTTATTCCAGACCTTGCTGATCCCAGCGAAGGACGAATCCTTCTGGCCACCCTTAGAGGGTTTTTGCACTTCTTGATTTTGCTTCTTCATGTGCAGGCCAGGTTGCAGAAAAAAAGTGCTGACTGGCAGGCATGGTTTTAAGCCCCTCTGCCGAAGAGCCATGCTAGTAGACTAAACTGTATCAACAGAGCTCTTGGGAAAGGCCCAGATTTTACTTTCAAAAGGGGCCTTGGCCTGTCCTTGAGTTGAAAGAGGATAAGTGTTCTGCTTTAACCTTCCACTCCATAGTTCCAAATGGGATATCTCATTTCTGCCCCATTCTGGACCTCAGCAACTTCAGTCAGCATGTACAGTGCAGACATTTTTCAGTGTTGATGTTGGAGGGACTCGTACCACTGCTAACCGCGAAGTACCTTGGTAGTATCATTATACTTGATGGGATAACTGTTGATGTTATGTGATCCTATCTCGCCTACATTCTGACTGATGGGTTCGGAGCCGATCCCTCGGCTCCGACTCGGCACGCTTATGCCAAAGAGCGAAGTCTCTTATTGGCTGAGCTTACTATATCCCAGGATGCACCACTACCAGTCCCCCAGATCTCGTTTGCCGCTAACAAGCGAAGACGTGGTCTCGAGCTGGCTGAGCTAAGTAGTGGGTTATTTTCACTAACTTTCTGTCAGAAATTTGCTAATTTCTAAACAAAAAGCTGTTTTAACGGCTACTCTGTTGTTGTGTGCGTGTTTGACAATTTTTCTGTGGAAAATTTGTGTGTGATTGATACTTGTTCTGGTTACAGGCTCCCTCGGTCTATAGGGCCTTCCTACTGGTTAATTCCCTTTTAAAACAACCTTAGGGTTTACTTATTCTTTGTTTCCTTATACGGTTGTTGACTGTTGTTCAATTTGGTTTTGTTGTGAACGGCAAGTTAATCTTGACTTAAAATAAGTTTGTCAGTGAGAAAGTACTTATTTTTTGCTTATAATGTCTCAAGCACCTAGGCCTTCGGGCTTCAAAAAGTGCACTAAATGTAACTTTAAGATGTCTATCACGGATGACCACTCTCTGTGTGTATATTGTTTGGGCGCCAAACATTTGCAGGAGTCCTGCAGCGTGTGTCACGCTTTTTCCTCGAGGGTCCTCCAAGAGAGGAAAAATAAGCTGATATTAAAAGGCCTTATAAAACTTCTTTTGAAGAAGCTTTAGCATCCTCTCCTTCTCCTGCTAAAAAGAAAAGGGCGTCGGCTCCGACCAGTCCGTCGGATCCGACCGCCAAAAGACATAGGCAGGCTTCTCCTTCGGCTCCAAGGACTTCGGAGCCGAGGGCGGAACGGTCTGCCTCGATGCCACCAGTTTCGACTCCTCTGGCTTCGGAGCCGATGGCTGGGGCATCGAGAGGCGGGTCACCTTCGTCGGCTCCACTGGTCTCGGAGCCGATGAAGGTTGTCCGCTCAGAAACTTCCTCCTCGGCGCCTAAGTCCTCCTCGGCACCGATGGAAACTAGTTTGGGTATTCCTTCGGCGCCGATAGTCATAGAGTCGCCTCGGAGCCGGTCCCCTAGCCCCTTGGGGCCGTTGGAGAGGCCATCTCAAACCCGTTCAGTATCCTCTAGATCATCGAGGATGTCAGATTCGGACATAGACAGGGTGCTCCAAAGACTGTTCCAGTCCCCAGTCTTTCAAAAATTTGTTTCGGCTCCGACCCAGTTGGCTTTGGAGCCGACAGCCCATGCCCATGTCATTGCCATTCCTCCTCCGACCGCTTCGGCTCCGTCGGAGCAGGTGCTGTTGGAGCCGGTGGAGGTCTTAGGGTCGGCTCCGACCCTTACTCCAACCCCGGCCTTCGGGTCCGAGTTTGGCACACGGACTAAGGCTGGACCCGGGGGTGACGTTTCGGGACCTATGCTGTCGGTCCCGAGCCTCCCTCTCGGTGCTTCGGCTGCGGGACTTCCGTCTGCTATCATGGCTCCAGGGACCGGACACTCCCAGGATTCTGGGGGTCCGGCTTTCAGAGCTATGAGGAGTGCCTTGGCCAAGTCTTCTTCGGCCATCTCTCCGGCTTTACCGGCACCTTCCTTGGGCGTGGAGACTGGGTCTTTGGCAGTTCCCCTGTCCTTAGGCAGCGGAGCCCCGGGGCCTGAGGTTACCCCCACTGGGGGTTCCCCTCCTCCTGAGGGTTCTTCGAGTTGTCTTCAGAGGAGCCCCAAGGAAGAGATCGTGCAAGAGGAAGCACGTGGACTCCCCGAGTCTCTTACATCGGACACTGATCTTGATGATGCAGAGGGGTCCCCAAAGTCGTCCTCGGATGATGTCTCATTTGCAGACATTTTAGAGATCCTCAAACAACGAGGCGGCTGGATATCCAAACCCCCCTCTGCTGATGAGTCAGTGCTTCTCAAGGCCTTTGGGGCTCAGCCCTCCGCCTCCTGGGTGTCTCCGCCCTTCGAGCTCCTGGATTTGGTTTGTCGGAGGCGTGGGAACATCCAGATACCGTGGAACCAGTGCCTTCTCGTCCTAACAAATTTTTGTCTGCCCCACCCGAGAAGGAGTTCCTGACTAAAGGCGTGGCTGTAGATGCCATGGTGGTGGCATCTGCTACACAACAGGACGTGGCAGAGGCTTCAACGTCCGTCCATCCTCCTAATAAGGAGTCTAGGAGCATGGACCGCACGGAAGCGCACCCTGACTTCAGCGGCCTTTACACTAAGGTCCCTGAATTATTTGGCACATTTTACCAGGCTACAGAGGGATCTGGTCAAGGAGCTGTCAGATTCCCTCTCGGGTAACCTACCTGAGCAGCTAGCCCAGTCGGTTAGCTCTCAGTTGGCTATCCTTACCTCGATTTCTAACTTCGTCCATGAGGCTCATTTCATATGCGGCCGAAGGGCGGCAGAGGCAGGCACAGGCGTGGCTCACGGAGACCAGCCTGGCTCCGTTGTGTCATTTGCGGAGGCCTTCAAGTCTTCCTTCCGACGCTCCCTTTGATGGGTCCTCTTTGTTTGGACCTAAGGTTAAAGACACTCTTACCGCTGTGAGCAAGAGGGAAAAACTTTATCTGCCGTAGGTGCACGTTATTCCACTCCCTTTCGGCCTTATCCCAAGGCTAAAGGAGGAGGGAAGATGTGGTTCCGCAAATCACGTAAGTTTTTTCCTCAACAGCAGGAAGATTCCCCTTCCAGAGGCAGAGGACGAGGAAATTTTTCTGGGAGACGCCGTCCCAGGGGCGGCAGAGGGCCCCGCAATTCTGGAGACCGCGAGTCCTTTCGTGGCTCTTCAGCCTCCCACACTTCATGAGGGATTGCCCGGCTGTGCTGCTCGAGCCAGTCGGGTGCCGTTGCCAAGCACCTAAAAGCCTGGGAATCTATCACTCAGGACAGATGGGTGCTTCGGATTATTGCCGGAGGTTACACCATTCCCTTCACACACTCACCCCACCGTCCAAAAGATCCCGGACCCACCACCCAGTCAAAGGGAAATTGCAGCCGCAGAAGCGTCAAAGCTGTTAGAAAAGGAGTCATCCAACCGGTCCCCACAGACCAGATCGGATCGGAAATTACTCAAGGTTCTTTTTAGTGCCAAAAAAAACAGGGGACCTGAGACCAATATTGGATCTCAGCAGACTAAACCAATCCGTCATGAAATCCAAATTCCGAATGGTCACGTTACAATCCATTCTCCCATTGTTGGAGAAGGATGTTTGGATGTGCTCCATAGATCTCAAGGACGCCTATTATCACATACCGATACATCGGGCGTCCAGGAAGTATCTGCGCTTCAGCCTGGGAGACGGTCATTTCCAATTTTGTGCACTGCCCTTTGGTCTCACCACAGCCCCCAGGGTGTTCACCAAGTGTTTGGCAGTAGTGACTGCTCACCTGAGGAGTCTTGGATTCCAAGTGTTTCCCTGTCTGGACGACTGGCTCCTGACTGCCACCACCAGGCATCTACTAATGGACAACCTCAAAGCCACCATTTCCCTGGGTGCTACCCTGGGAATTACATTCAATTGGTCAAAGTCTGTATTGCTGCCCTCTCAGCGCATAAGGTTCATAGGAACAGAGATAGACTCAAAATTGATGCGCGTCTTTCTTCCTACCGAAAGGATTCATACTTTACAAGGTCAAGTTCAAGCCCTGCTTTCAAGATCCAAAGCCCCAGCCAGGATGGTCCTGCAACTTTTAGGTTCGATGTCTGCCACGGTTCTCCTAGTTCCTCTGGCAAGATTGCACATGAGGATTCTTCAGTGGCTGTTATCGACTCAATGGTCCTTTCAGAATCTCCCCCTCAATCACCCCATTATGATTACAGAAACGTGCAAACGGGACCTCCGCTGGTGGCTTCAGCCGTCCAATCTGAATCAGGGAAGACCTTTTGTTATCCCCCCTCCGGTGGCCACCCTGACGACGGATGCCTCCCAGACAGGGTGGGGGGGCATTGCCTGGGCAGGTTAGTTCAGGGTTCCTGGCTTCCAGACGAAACCCTTCTCCACATCAATGTATTGGAAATGAGGGCTGTACTTCTGTCCCTACAGGCCCTCCACAAGCTTTCTCCCTCAAGGCATTATCGCTATCCACACAGACAACATGTCGGTGGTCTGGTATCTAAACAAACAAGGAGGGACCAGATCTTACCCCCTTTGCAGAGAGGCCATGAGGGTGTGGGAATGGGCTGTAGCTACCAACCGTTTCTTGGTAGCGACCCACATTCCAGGGAAATCCAATATATTGGCAGACAGATTAAGCAGGACAATTCTCTCTCCTCACGAGTGGTCCCTGAACGAAACAGTAGCAGCTCAGGTTTTCAGAAGATGGGGGCCGTGCTGCGACCTGTTTGCAACACCACAAAACACAAAGTGCAAAAGGTTCTTCTCCTTGACTCCACATCAGGGGGAGGCAGCTATGGATGCTCTAGCACAACCTTGGCCAACAGGGCTACTTTATGCTTTTCCTCCGGTTCCACTTCTCCCCAAAGTCATTCAGAAAGCTTCTCAATTGGAGTCCACAATGATACTAATTGCTCCACACTGGCCTCGTCAGGTATGGTTTCCCTACCTGAAGAAACATGCTGTGGACGATTCTTGGTTTTTGGATCTAACTCCGGATCTGTTAATTCATCAGTCGGGACGACAACACCAGTCCCTTCGCACTTTGAAGTTGACAGCTTGGCTCCTCCACTTCCGACCTTAGTCAGAAATCACACCTTAGACCCGGAAGTTATTCACATTTTATCTTCGGCCCACAAACCCACCACTAAGAAGTTGTACCTCAGTAAGTGGAAGAGGTTTGCTATCTGGGCTCAACTTAGGGGCTTAGACCCTATCACTGCCCCGATTCCAGAGGTTTTGAAATTTTTAACATCCTTGTTTAATCAAGGATCTTCAGTCTCTACTATTAAAGTCCAACTGGCAGCTATCTCTAAGTTTCACGAATCCATGGATCCACCGTTGATGAGCAGCAGATTATGCAAAACTTTCATTAAAGGTGCGGGGCTGTTAAGACCCCCAGTTTTTCATCCTGCGCCTCCGTGGGATCTTGATTTGGTACTTCGTGCCTTAACATCTTCCCCTTTCGAACCGGCTGCTACATGTGAGTTAAAATATCTGTCTTGGAAAACTGCCTTCTTAGTTGCAATTACCTCTGCAAGAAGAGTTTCAGAGCTTCAAGCCCTATCTATCAAACCACCGTACTTGATTTTTCACAAGGATAGAGTATCACTTAGGCCTAACCCATCTTTTGTCCCAAAGGTTTGTTCTAATCTCTGTCTCCAACAATCTCTAGAACTACCAGTTTTCTTTCCAAAATTCTCTAACGAAGCGGAGTACACTCTCCATAAATTGGAGGTTCACAGGCAATTGCGCTTCTATCTAGACAGGACTCAGCAAATTAAGTAATCAGACCAGTTGTTTGTGTCCTTTTCAGACAATAAATTGGGTAAAACCATCACTAAAGCTACTATCTCCAAATGGATTAGAGATTGTATAACTCAGGCTTATTCCTCTTCAAATAAGCAACTTACAACATCTATCAAAGCTCACTCTACCAGAGCTATGGCTACTTCTATTGCCTTTCATTCCAAGCTCGCTATTTCTGAGATTTGTGCTGCGGCTACTTGGTCCAACCCGCACACTTTCATTTCCCACTATAAATTGGATGTGGCATCTAAAGGGTGAGCATCATTTGGTTCCACGGTACTCAGGAGTGTTTTCCAGTGAGCCACCCATCAGGTGCTAGGGACGCTGTCCCATCAGTCAGAATGTAGGCGAGATAGGATCACATAACATCTTTTAGTTATGTACTCACCATAACTTCAGATGTTTGGGATCCATCTCGCCTACATTCCTAATACCCACCCTCCTTCCCCCTGCCTTGGAGATCAGAAGAGATTGAACGGTTTTGAGTTCTACTGTTTTATCTTGTTTCATCTGACGATGTTATATAAGCAGTGCCTGCATGTGTGCATGTATGCGGACAAACTAGATCTGGGGGACTGGTAGTGGTGCATCCTGGGATATAGTAAGCTCAGCCAATAAGAGACTTCGCTCTTTGGCATAAGCGTGCCGAGTCGGAGCCGAGGGATCGGCTCCGAACCCATCAGTCAGAATGTAGGCGAGATGGATCCCAAACATCTGAAGTTATGGTGAGTACATAACTAAAATTTACATCAGTACCCCAAGGCTCATGTAAGATCTGCCTTCAGTGTGATCTAGTTCAGTATTGTTTCATTACATAAAGTTGCTATTTGGGCTTTTTGTCATCATCCAGCATTTTTTTCCTGTGTGTGTTTGCTGAGGTTGGCCGAAGTCTTGCTAGGAGAGTGGCTGCCATTTGTTTTTCTACTTGGAAGACTGACTGCTGATAACTTGTTCTGCGGTCCATGGAAGCACCCCTTATCTGATCAAAGGCTGAGAGAAGTCCCATTTTAAACTCTTCTCAGAGGGATGCCTTTACAGGGTAAAGATGGACCCTCCAGTGCCAGGTATTCCTACATTTAAAAAGGGTCTTGGAAAGTAATAACTTTGGCAGCCTGAGTAAAGAAGCAATGTAAATGTAAGTCTGGACTCTCCTATGTCTTTTGGAGCTCAGTGGCTGCCATAATATTGTTGATAGAATTTGTGTGCCAAAGTTTGCAGATTTTCATTGGACTTTGAGGTGCCACCCCATGTTTATGGAACTGCAGTATCAGACTTTGGTTCTGGATTGGTGGCTAATCCACCATCCTTTTGATGGGCCCCCCTTTCTTGCACATGAACCCACTGCAGATGCTAACTATGGTTGCTTTGCTGGCAGGGATGGAAGTTCACCTTGGCTACCATGCTATTAACGAATGTGAGCAGTTTTATATTGATGGGATATCCATCAACTATTTGGAGCTCTGAGCAGTCTGAAGGTGTCAGAGATGAAGCTCATCCTGGGCAACCTTTTCAGGCAGCCAATCTGTAGTGGTTGATGTGAACAAACGGCTGGGCACAAGGTTATACCCCCTGTACCACCGTGAGCCATAAAATGAAATCGGTCATCAAGACCACACTGCTTTGCCAGGGATGGTCTGCACCTCTCCCCTCGAAGCTTTTGAATATTAGCTAAAACATTGTCTTGTCCCGTAGTGCCTTTTTTAGGCAATGCCAAACTGAAAGTACTTCCGACATAGCAAATCAAAACCAAGAAAACCTAACGGTATTACTGCTCAATGCTAGGAGCCTAAACAAAAAACTCCACTCCCTGGAAGCTCTCTTTACCCTAGAGAATGCTGATATATGTGCGGACTCTGAGACTTGGTTTAAAACCACAGAGAGTACACCAACGATGCAAGGTTATAATACCTTCCACACATTTAGACCAGCTACTTCACAGGCAGGGACTAAAGGTGGAGGGGTGTCTGTTTACATCAAAAATAAATATACTTTAAGGCTGGTCAAACAGGACAATGCACTTGAGCTGCTCCATGTTCAAATCACCATAGGTAAAATCCAATACCACTTCCTTGCAACCTATAGGTCCCTCTCTGACCCAGGAAAAACCCATACCATGTATTTGAACTTGTTAGAAACACCATCCAACGCAATACCATATTCATGGATGACCACTGTTAACTGGGAATCCTATGCAACATCAAATGTACAAGCACAAAGATTCTTGGATTTTGTAAACACAAACTCCATGGACCAGATAGTCAATACACCACCCAGGGGTGCAACCATATTGGATCTGGTCCTCACTAATATGGGAGAGTGCTGCACGCACCCTACTGTAATGCCTTCCCTGCTAAGGTCAGACCACAAAATGTTGGTCTTTGAAGTAAAAAATAAAGCCTGGAACCCCAGCTCAACCGGGAATATTCAGGAATTATTCTAAGGCTAACCTCCTGCTATTGAGTGAGAACCTGGCAAAATTTCAAGCCCCTATAAACCATGAGAACACTTCTGCCTATGTAGAACTGTTCACAGAAACCCTGTATAAGCATGTTAATTGCTGCATAGAGGCAGCTATACCCACCAGGAAGAAGTACAGAACTACCTCAAAAAAAAAGCCACCCTGGTGGAATTGCAGACTCAATCAGATGTATAACAGGAGGAAGAAAATCATAGCAGAAATTAGGAGGTGCAGCACCAGCAGGATAAAAGCACTGTCATCAAACTAAACAAATAACTTAGAGGACAAATAGTTTACCATAGCCAAATCAGAAGCAAGTTTGGCCTTCCAGGCCAAGGACAAACACACATCATTCTTTAGCTATGTCTGCAACCTCAAAGGCAATACACAATTGTGTGCAGAGCTCATTGTAAATGGAGTCACCTACACTGAGAAAATGTAGTAAACCTCCTGGCTGGTAAATTCAGCTCCAACTTTACTCATCTTTCCCTTTTAACCTTCCCTCAGGAAATATTGTCAAATATAACTCCCCGTACTCTCTGTAGGGAACAGGTCCTTAATGCTCTCTCCAAGACCAAGAACGCTGCATCAGTGGGCCCAGACATTATCCCAGGATGGCTTCTAAATAGCATGAAACATGACCTGTTAGGGCCTCTGGAATTACTATTTAACTGTAGTCTCCAAACAGGCTTCATGCATCATGAATGAAGAAAGGCAGCAGTCATCCCTCTGCACAAAGGTGGGCCATCTACAGACCATGGAAACTGCAGAACCATAAGTCTGACTAGTCTTGTATGTAAAGCCATGGAAGGAATTATAGAGATGATCAAGAGAGATGTAGTAAATCTCCAGACACTGGACCCAACCCACTTTGGTGTAGTCAAGGGCAGCTCATGCCTACTCAACCTGGTGGACTTCTTGAAAAGGTCACCAAAGCAATGGATGAGGGCAGAATTGTTCACACTGCCTACCTTGACCTGGCCAAGGCATTTGACACAATACCCTACTCAGGCATTGTTGACAAACTGGTTAATACAAACCCGTATGTCACCCAGTGGATAGCCAGCTGGCTCACAGACAGGACCCAGGAAGTTAGAATTTGAGAGTCAACCTCTACAAAGAGGCGAGTCGCAGGTGGAGTCCCTCAGGGATCAGTTCTTGGACCACTCCTTGTTGGCATTTACTTCTCAGAAGTCAAGGCCAATGTCAGTGGTCTCTGGTTGACTAAATTTGCAGATGATTGCCAATGTCAGTGGTCTCTGGTTGACTAAATTTGCAGATTGCAAATTAGGAGCTGTCATTGAATCTCACACTGACACAAATGTTCTCTAGGAGGGGCTGACACAGACAAATGGTTGGCAACTCTAGATTTAAAGGAGGCTTACCTGCATATCCCAATCAGGGAATCTTGCAGAAGATATCTCCGTTTCAAAACAGGCTTCTTGCATTACCAGTTCTCTGCACTGCCCTTTGGCTTATCTACTGCACCCAGGGTCTTTACTAAGTGCCTGGCTCCAGTAATTGCGTTTAAATATATCCATACCTGGACGACTGTCTAATTCAGGCAGAAAACAAGGTCATTCTTCTAAAACGTCTGGCGTTTGTAAAAAGGCTTCCAACTTGTCTAGGGTACACTTTAAACGAAAGGAAATCACAACCGGTACCCTCAAAAAATTACATTTCTGGGTGCAAGCTTGAATACAACTGCCCAGATGGCTTTCCTTACGTTAGAGAAGCAAATTCATTTGGCGACTTACTTCAAACAGGTAGCCAGAAAAACCCTGCTTTCTGCAAGGCAAATACTGCAAGCCTTGGGGTTCATGGCCTCCTGCATTCTTCTAATTCCATATGCAAGGTTGCATATGAGGAAACTTCAGTGGTATTTAAAGTGTCTATGGAGTTAGCATTGTCACAGCCTGGAAACAATTATTCCTATCCTACTTTGCCTGCAACTAGAGTTCCTGTGGTGGGCAGAGGCCTGCCACCAAAACACGGGACTGCCATTCACACCACCCCCTGCTACCCAAACCCTAACTACAGACGCATCAGACTATGCATGGGGAGCTCATCTGGCAGGGAAGTGCATTCAGGGCAAAAGGAGCCCAAATCAAATGTACCTTCATGTCAATCAAAAAGAAATGCTAGCTGTACAGAATGCACTGACAGCCTTCAAGGACTACCTTCATCCAGGACAGTTAGATAGACAGGCAGCACCACGGTTATGTGGTACATAAACAAGCAGGGGGGTACACACTCCTACCCCCTTTCCAGACTAGCCATGGCATTGTGGAACACGGCCTTGACCTATCAAGTACAACTACAAGCTCAATTCCTGCCAGGAAAGCTAAATACTCTGGCAGACGAACTAAGCAGAAATCTCATGGACCCACATGAATGGAAACTGGATCCATGGATTGTCAGCATGTTGACAAGCAAATGGGGGAGCCCAGACATAGATCTTTTTGCCTCACCCGAGAACTGTCAGTTGGGCAAAGTCTGCACAAGAACTCATCACAAAAAAACCTGGAAAGTGGATGCTCTACCCTTCAGCTGGAAAAACCTATCAGTCTATGCCTTTCCCTCTCTGCCTCTCTTCTTCCAAAGTTCTACTAAAAGTCAAACAAGACAAACCAATAATTTTGATTGCTCCAGACTGGCCTCACCAACACTGGTACCCACTCCTGCGCAGTGTATCACACCTTCCACCGTGGCACCTGCTTCAGACACCTTACTTACTGTCTCAGCAGAACAACCAAATACTGCACGCTCTGCTCCAAACTTTGAATCTTGCAGCGTGGCTAATCACCTAAATTCACCCTTAGCATCCCTCAGCAAACCTGTGACGGATGTCATTTTGGAGGTGAGAAGATCTAGTACTAGAAAATCTTATGCTGACAAATGGAAGAGATTCTGTGCCTGGAATCGGTCTCAAGGGATAAGCACAGCAGTGCCCATCATTCCTCAGATTTTGCAATACTTAACTGAGATGCTTCACAAGGGCCTGTCCTTTTCTTCCATAAAAATCCATGCCTCAACCATTTCAGCTCATTACAACACCGAACCTCCCGTCTTCTCTCATCCTCTGCTAAAGCAGTATCTCAGAGGGGCCAAAAACCTAAGACCCCCCAAGAGAGCTCCAACCCCTGCCTGGGACCTCAATTTTGTATTGGAGAAGCTCACTCTCCCTCCTTTCGAGCCAGCTGCTACTGCAGACTTAAATTTCTCTCCTGGAAAACAGCTTTCATTTTAGTAGTCACTACAGCTAGAAGCATTTCCAAATTACAGGCACTTATGGCAGTGGAGCCTTTCATAATTTTTCATGGGGACAGGGTATCTCTCAGGACCAATCCATCCTTCATGCCTAAGGTGGTATCCAGTGTGGCTGTTAATCAGACAATTCATTTTCCAACTTTCTTTCCGAATCCACAGCACAAGGGGGAGTGGATTCTGCATTCATTGGATGTACACAGACAACTTAGATTTTACTTAAACAGGACTAAATCTCAAAGAAAATCTGAACAACTGCTGGTGGCATTTGCTGCAGGGGCAGAGGGAAAGGCTATTTCAAAGCAAACCATTTCCAAATGGATAAGCCATTGTATTAGGTTCTACTATATGTACCATGGAGAAACTATCCCCCAGGGGATCAGATCCCATTCCACCAGGGCTGCATCTACTTTAACAGCCTTCATCAGTGGCGTTGCTACCAGGGACATTCTAGAAGCTGCTACCTGGAGCTCAATTTTTGTCTAAATCCAGAGCTGGCTTTGCCACTGGTTTCCTTCAGGGCCTTATAGCTGGTCTTAATGTTGTATAATTCCTTCCACCCAACCATAGCTTTGGGAATCTACCCAAATGTAATGACTGCAAAAGTGAAACACGAAGAACATAGTACAGTTGTGTACACTTACCATAAATGTAGATGTTAGAGTGTATTCACTGTTGCAGTCCTGGTTACCTTACCTCCAGCCCCCTATTTTTCTCTGGCTGTACCTCTACTTTCTTTCACTATGCTTAAAAGCCCTTTTGGTGTATTTGCTTTTATTTGGAGGTAAATTTTGTGTTTTTAATTTTATTTGCTCCCCATTTGGGGGGCACCTGACATCTGGGGCAAGAAAAACTAATGTAATGGCATCGGCTGCATGTTTTATACCCCAGACGACCTGACGTCATGGAAGAAGGGACAGCAACTGGCGCAGGACCCAAGACTTTGTTAATCAGGCCGACTGAGGGCAATCTGCCAGCAGATTTCCCAAATGTAATGACTGCAACAGTGAATGCACTCTAACATCTACATTTAAGGTAAGTGTGCACAACTACTTTTAGCTTAGGAGTGGTTTAGACTGCCAGGAAGTGCTGCATTGGACAAGCCCGTGCCTTCTGCATTTTTGCCAAGCAGTACCCTATACTGCACCATCTGGTCATCTTGCAGATTATCTTAATGCATATTGAGCAACTGTCCAGTTTTAATTTTGAGAGCATGTTGAAGATTTTCGATGTTCATACCTAGCTTGCCCTTGTGGAGGACATTTGTGGCTCAGTGCTCCCTGGTCAGGCAGTGCCTTAAAGGAGTTCACATCTACACCTTCCCTTGAAAAACCTCCATCCTTGTGACTGAACTTTGTGACTGACAGTCACACTGCCCTCTTTCTCTTTGGCTTGGCAGTTTCTTGACTAAAGCACTTTTTTTCTTTCCTTTGTGGCTTTCATTTTTCATAAGATCTTAAGTGGCGCAGGTCCTTTTGAGAGAACTATATTTGTTCTTTAATTGGGATAAGATATCCCTCAGGCATTTTAGAGTGCAATATCAGAGTTTTCCTTAAAGCAGTCCATTTTGCTGGGGTGATGACCAGGGTAGCATGAACCCTTAACTTACGGGGATGCACACTGCCAGCTCAGGTTTTCCACAGGCACAGAACTGTTGATAGTTTAAGCAAACTCCGCAGCGGCTAATTTCATTTACTTCAGCAAAGGAAGGGCTAACAGATACTAGACATTCCCCTTTTATATGAATTGCTAGCTTGCATCATCATTTGCCATTTTGACAGCTTACAGCCTTTTAGAAACTGCTGCATTCAGAGCCAAGTTATACTGGAATCCACACAGCTTCCAAGGTTTGAATCGAGACGGTTTCTTTTAGGTAGCTGTGCCTCAGCTGATGTCCTTCAAGAATGCAACTGCAGTCATAACATGTGGGTTGTCCTGCCTCAGGCAGCCTTCGGTCAGCCGGATTCCAAAGTCTGGGTCCGACGTCGGCTGATGTCGCATTTCTCTCTGACGTCAGAGCGGCTGGAGTACATAAGCATCAGCCGACGCCATTTTCTTCAGTCTTTCTTGCCGCGCGATGCCCGAAGCAGAAGCAGTTCGCAAGTGCCGGTCGGTCAGCTCCTGTATTCTACAATACCGAAGTCATCAAAAAAGCTAAGTACTCCGTTGGGGACCTTTTCTTGCCTCAGCCGATGTCAGAAATTACTGAAAAAGTTAACAATTGTCTTTTTTGTGGTAAACAAATACCTCATAAGGATTTCCACTCTTACTGTCTCCCTTGCCTGGGCCCAGACCACGACGTCTCGGCCTGTGTAGCCTGTGCTCGCTTCAACAAGCGCACTCTCAGGCGCCGGGCAGAGTTCGCTGAAGATTTTTTTGGCGATAAATTTGCCTACACCATGCCGTCGGATCTTCCGACATCGCAAACTCCCAAAAAGCGAAAAGTCCAGGACCGACATCCTCGGCCCGCGTCTACCACCGACTCCACGCCAAAACCTAACGCGAGTGCTCCGGTTCCCTCTGAGACGGTCTCTCCACCGCTCCGAACCGAAGACACCGCATTACCGACGACTCCGATTCCAGACATTACTCCGACGCCAGTTATAGACTTTCCTCCGGATACCGAAACCGAGGAAATGCCCGAGACCATTGCTGTAGACAAGGTCACTCCTGCACGTGGAGCTGCCAGGCCTCCTATGGCCATGTCTATTAAGGCCTACTCTAGGGCTAAGGCAGCCAGCAAAACAAAACATATTGCTTCTAAATCCTTAACTCAGCCGACTCCGGAGACACAAATTATGTCCATGGCTGCTGATTTAATTTCCATGATTAGAGGTTCACAGGCCCATCCTGAGAGAGCATCCCAGCCTCCTCCTGATAAAAGGCCCCGGGTTGAACCCTCTGACCCTACTCCCTCAGATGAAGACTCTGAGGGCTCTGTCCACTCTGATAGCCAGGAAGAGCTCTTCCAGACCTATGAGGACTCGGATGCAGAAGATTCCATCCCTTCGGCCTCCCCTCCTGAGGATATTTCTTTTGGGGAAGTTCTGCACACCATGAGGGAACATTTCAAGTGGCAGGGTCAGGAATATTCTGATTCTAGGAAACGCCTTAGGACTTTTCTTAAGAAGCCTCAGCACAGGTCCTTAGCTATTCCTCCTGTACTTGATGTTCTGGATGATTTGTATTCTGACTCTAGTGCTACCCCTGATTCTCTTCCTCCTGCTCCAGCCAAGCCAGACAGGTATTACAGGGTCCCAGAAACTCATTCCCATTTATTCAGGGCCCATACTGCTGATTTGGAAACTATTTCACAGGGGCCTAAAGGAGTTTCAGCCTCCACCTCAAAAAAATCCTTTGCCCTCCAACAGGGAAGCAAGGTCATTAGAGAGATGGGGCAAAGAGGTTTGCACATCCACTACCTTATCTATGAGAGCTTTAAATTGCCTTTTTCATATGTTACAATATCAGGATTATCTCTTAGAAGATTTACAAAAAACATTAGCTTCTCCTGATCCTTTAGACAGGAAGACTTTGCAAGAAGCTGTACATAACACTCAGCAAGTAAGCAATCACTTCCTGCAGTGTGGATATGATGCACGAAGCTTCATGTAGGGCAGCTATGACAGGGGCAGTGATTCGTAGACATGCTTGGTTAAAAGATCAACCTGTACCAGATCATGTAAAAGCAAAACTTCTGGATGCACCTTTGGAAAAGAACAAGCTTTTTGGTGCAAATGCTAAGGATGTGTTAAAGACCATCGAAGAATAAGCAAAATCAGTTCAGACTGTGAAAGATTTCCTCCAGGTTCAACCCCCCAGATTCAGTAGGAATTGGCCTTCAAAAAACTGGTCCTTTCCTAATCCAGAAAAGTTTCAAAGGGGTAAGAACTGACGTGGCCGAGGAAGAGGCCAATACAGAGGCACTTACAGGGGACGACAATGGCAGCCAGGAAACCAAAGAAGTGACGCAGGGGTTTCACCTGCCCAACAATCACAAACTCAATGACTTTCCTCTACTACCGCCTACCAGGGAACAACTAGAAGCTCCCTTGATGGAAATTATCTCTGTTTGCAGAAAACTGGCACAGACTGACAAAGGACAAATGGATTTTGGACATTATAGACCGAGGGTACAGGTTTCATTTTCATACCTTACCAAGACAACAAGGCATGCCAAACCTACCACAAAATCAAAGGGCAGAGGCTATCAAGCAAATCACTCTGCTGACTCGAATGAAAGCAATAGAAAGAGTTCCACAACAAGAACAAGAACAGGGGTTTTACTCAAGACTGTTCCTTGTTCCAAGAAAAGAATCTCAATGGAGACCAATACTGGACTTGTCCGCATTAAATACCTTTCTCATAGTACCAAAGTTCAAAATGCTGACTCTACAGCAACTCCTTCCCATGCTGGGCAAGGAGTCGTGGCTGATTACTCTGGACCTCAAGGAGGCATACCTGCATGTCCCTATCAGACACAGCTGCAGAAGATACCTCAGATTTCTTGCAGGGCCAGAGCATTATCAATTCTCAGCATTGCCATTTGGCTTATCTACTGCGCCCAGAGTATTTACAAAATGCCTGGCTTCAGTAATTGCTCATTGCAGGCTCCAGGGTATACAAATTTACCCGTACCTGGACGACTGCCTCATACAAGCAGACGACAAATTGATGTTGACAAAAAACCTGGATTATGTCATACGATTACTTCAAGCTCTGGGATACACAGTCAGCTTCCAAAAGTCAAGACTGCAGCCATCCCAGCAAATAATCTTCTTAGGAGCCAAACTAGACACAGCCTCTCAGATGGCTTACCTGACAGAAGACAAGCAAGAGACGTTAACTCATTACTTCAAAGGTTTAGCAAAACTCCCCCAGATGACTGCAAGGAGATTCCTACAGGCCCTGGGTTACATGGCATCCTGCATTCTGGTTCCATTAGCAAAACTACACATGAGAAAGCTTCAATGGTACCTAAAAAGCATTTGGTCTCAACACAGCAACAACTTGGAGACAATCAATACCACTCATTCCATGCCTACAAAAGGAATTCCTATGGTGGGCCTCGGTGAGCCAGGAAAACACGGGTATGTCATTCAAAAAACCACAGATAACACAGACCATGACTACAGACGCCTCAGACCTTGGATGGGGGGCGCACATGGAAGGCAGGTGTATACAAGGACAATGGTCTCCAAAGGAAACACATCTGCATATAAACCAAAAGGAAATGCTGGCAGTAATGCATGCCGTCGAGGCTTTTCAACACCAACTCCAGCAAGGCCATTTAATGATACGGACAGACAACACCACTGTGATGTGGTACATAAACAAGCAGGGGGCACCCACTCTTACCCCTTTGCAGACTGACAATGCAGCTTTGGGAGAAATCACTGAGCCTAAACATCCAGTTACAATCCCAGTTTGTTCCAGGAAAAGACAATGTGTTGGCGGACAGCCTAAGCAGGAATTTCACAGATCCACACGAGTGGAGGTTACATCCGAAGGCCTTCAGACAACTCACTTCGACATGGGGCAAGCCAGAAGTGGACCTATTTGCCTCTCACCTCAACCATCTTCTACCAAAATTTTGCACAAGGACATACCATCCAAAAGCTTGGAAAATAGATGCCCTCTCATTCAACTGGAACTCCCTAGCAATCTATGCATTCCCACCTCTGCCACTGATGACCTCAGTATTACTAAAGATCAAAGCAGAGAAGTCCAAGGGAATCATAATAGCTCCGGATTGGCCAAGACAACACTGGTACCCACTACTACGGAGCATATGTCACACCAGGAGGTGGGTCCTCCCTCAGTGGCCTCTACTTTTGACTCAACACAATTTCGAAACACTGCATCCAAACCTTCAGACACTGCAGCTAACAGCCTGGGAGATCCCATAAATAACTTCAGCTTATCTCTCCAAGAAAGTTCAGCGGATACTAACAGAGGCTCGAAGACCATCCACCAGAAAGGTTTACTTAGCAAAGTGGAAAAGATTCAGCAATTGGAATACCAGCAAGGGACATGATGCATCATTGCTGAACATCCCACTTATCTTGGAATATTTGGCAGATATGTTAAAGAACGGCCTCTCATATTCTTCCATAAAGATACATGCATCTGCTATTTCAGCTAGATACAACACTGATCCTCCTGTTTTCTCTCACCCTTACTAAGACAATTCCTCAGGGAATCAAGAACATTAAGCCACCAAGAAAGGCCCCAGTGCCAGCCTGGGACCTCAATTTTGTCTTAGAAAAACTGACTCTACCTCCTTTTGAGCCAGCAGCTTCAGTTGACTTGCAATTTCTCTCATGGAAGACAGCTTTCCTGTTGGCAATTACCTCAGCAAGAAGGGTTTCGGAGCTACAGGCCCTAATGGCAATACCACCCTTTATTATTTTCCACAGAGACAGGGTTTCATTAAGGACCAACCCTACTTTTATGCCAAAGGTGGTATCTAGGGTTTCTCTAAATCAAGCCATTCATCTGCCTGCTTTCTTCCCCAATCCTGAGAATAAGGGGGAAAGACTTTTGCATACCTTGGACATTCACAGACAGCTTTGATACTACCTGGACAGAACCAAGGCCAGTAGGAAGTCTGAACAACTTTTTGTAGCTTACGCCCCTGCAGTCCAAGGAAAAGCAATTTCAAAACAGACTATTTCTAAATGGATTGGACATTGCATCAGATTCTGTTATTCCTTTCATGGAAAGACTGTACCAGCCAATGTCAGACCACATTCCACCAGAGCTACAGCCACCTCTACAGCATTTTTAAGAGGGGTGCCTACCAAGGACATTCTAGAAACTGCTACATGGAGCTCCGTGCATACATTCTCCAAACACTACAATCTCCCTCTATATTACAGATCCAGAGCAGGCTTTGCTTCGGCAGTCCTGCAGGGTTTGATTGCCACCCCATCTCTTTCCTAGTGCATACCTCCTCCCCCAGCTAAGCTATGGTATTCTACCCACATGTTATGACTGCAGTTGCATTCTTGAAGGACATAGTACAGATGTTCTTCATTCCACATTGCTGCAGTCCTAACTATTGGGTAGTCCGCTGTCCAGTCGGCCCGAATACCAAAGTATATGGCTGACGTCGGTCAGGGCGCATTAGACTGATGTCAGTACGTCAGGGTACTAATGCGCATGACCGACGTCATATCCTCAGTCTTTTTTGCCGCATGGTCCGATGCAGAAGCAATTTTGCGAGTGCAGGTTGGCGTTCTGAAAGTTTCTGAAGTCAGAGTTTCAGACCGAATCAAAGTTGGCTAAGTACCCCGTTGGGGAATATTTTGGTTTTTCTTGCCTCAGTATTTAACCGGATGTCAGAAAAAGTGAATAACTGTATTTCTTGTGGGAAACAGATACCTCATAGGGATTACCATACTTTGTGTATACCTTGTTTAGGGCCTGAGCACGACGTTGTTGGATGCCGCTCTTGTGCTAGATTTAACAAACGCACTATTAAGAGAAGGTTAGACTGTGCCAGGTTAGTGTTTGGAAGCGTTGTAATTATAAAATGCCGTCGGATGCTCCGGCCGCTTCGCTAAAAACGCAAAGATAAAGCAGCAAAGCCTAGAATGGAGGAACCGACAGTCCCAGACGTCGGTTCTTTAGAGGGCTCAGTGGAGCCGGAGGTTTTGCCAGGTGTTGCTTTGGAGTCTCAGGGAGAGACTTTACTGTTACAGGATGTATCCTCTCAGGAAGTAGGCCAGGCTGAGGGGGCTTCTCAGGTGGCTGTTCTTCCCTCTCTTCCTAAGGTGGTTAGAGCCTCCCCTTCTGTGTCCAAGGCTTCTTTGAGGGGCAGGCCCAGTTTAGCTTCAGTGGGGGTTTCTCCTAGTGCTTCAGGATCCTTGCCTAAGAAACATATGCTTAAAATGGCAGAGGATTTGATTACTATGATAAGGGTTCTATGCCCCTCCTGATAAGAGGCCTAGGGTGGAACCTGAGTTTGAGAGTTTTGAGCAATGCTCGAGGCTTGAGTCTTCGGCTGAAGACTTGCAGGAGTATCCTCCTTATTCTGATTCTGATGTGGATGATTCTACTCCTTCTGCTTCTCCTCCTGAGGATTTTTCATTTTCAGAGACTCTGCATTCCATGAGGGAGCATTTTAAATGGGAAGGTCAAGATTTCTCTGATTCCAGGAAAAGGCTTAGGGAATTCTTGTTTTTACCCCAGCATAGGCCTTTAGCTATACCTCCTGTTTTGACTGTGGTGGAAGATGTGTTTGCAGAGGCTTCCTGAATCCTGATTCTTTACCTCCTGCTCCAGTTAAACCGGATAGGTATTATAGGGTGCCTGAAGCTCATAAGTATCTTTTAAGAGTCCTAGGGCAGACCCGAAACTGTCTCTCAGGGGCCTAAAGGTGTGAAGGCCTCAGTTGGTAAAATCCTGTCCCTCCTGATAAAGAGGCAAGGGCTTTGGATAGATGGGGAAAGAAAGTGTATACTTCTTCCACTTTAGCCATGAGGGCGTTGAATTGTCAGTTTCACATGTTAAAATATCAGAATTATCTTCTTTCACAGTTGAAATCTAAGGTGGATGCTCTGGCGAAGGTATTGAGTGTAAAGAGTTGCAGGATTTAGTTCATGTGTCTGAACAGGTGGGTAAACATTCCTTGCAGTGTGGTTTTGATGCTGTGCAGGCCTCATCCAGGGTGGCTGCCACTGGTTCTGTTCTTCGTAGGCACGCCTGGTTGAGAGATCAGAATTTAGCTGAGCATGTTAAGACAAGGATTTTGGATGCTCCTTTACAGTCTGATGTGTTGTTTGGTTCGCCTGTGGAAGCAGTTTTGAAGAAAATGGAGGACAAGGCTAAGTCTATGCAAACTGTTAAAGATTTTTTGCAGGTGCAGCCTCCGAAGTTTAGTAGAAATTGGCCTACTGAGGGATGGACTTATCCTGCTTATGATTCCCAGTCTAGGGGTAGGTCTAGACGTGGTAGGGGCAGAGCTCAGGGTTCTTTTAGGCCTAGGACAGGGAGTTCCCCTGCTCAGACTTCTGGTGAGGGCAGGGGTCAGTCCTTTCGTAAGCAGACTCAATGACCTGCCTTTTCAGCTGCCAGTTCATTCTCGCCTGGCAGCACCGTTGGGAGGAAGGCTGTCTCTTTTCAAAGAAAATTAGGATTTAATTACCCAAGACAGATGGGTTCTGGATATTATTCACAACGGTTACAGGTTTTATTTCCATACCTTGCCTCTTTTCAAAGGCATGCCAGACATTCCTCCTCTACAGGCAAGAGGCTCACAAGCAGATTTCTCTGTTGCTCCAAATAGGGGCCATTCAGCCAGTTCCTGTGCCAGAAAGGGGCCTAGGATTTTATTCTCGCCTGTTCCTAGTACCAAAGAAGGGGAACACGTGGAGACCAATTTTGGATTTATCTACCCTCAACACTTATCTGGACATTCCCAAGTTCAAAATGTTGACGTTACAACAGCTTTTACCTCTGCTGGGCAAAGATCACTGGATGGTAACTTTAGATCTCAAGGAAGCTTACCTTCATGTGCCTATAAGACTAAGTTGCAGAAAGTATCTGCGTTTCGAGCTGGAAATTCTCATTATCAGTTCTCTGCATTGCCCTTTGGCTTATCTACTGCCCAGAGTATTCACAAAGGTTCTGGCTCCAGTGATAGCTTACTTCAGGCTAAAAGGAATTCAAATCTATCCTTACTTGGACGACTGCCTGATTCTGGCTCAAGAAAAGGAAGACCTTCTACAGCATTTGGAATATGTCATAGCAGTGCTAAGATGCCTAGGGTATTCTGTGAACGAAATAAAGTCCAGTCTAGTACCCTCTCAAGACATGTGCTTTCTGGGTGTGAGACTGAATACAGCAGCCCAGATGGCCTTTTAACCCCGGACAAACAAAAGAATCTTTCCAGTTACTTCCATCAACTATCTCTTCAGTCCGGGCTGACTGCAAGGACAGTCCTTCAAGCCTTAGGGTTCATGGCATCTTGTATTCTGGTGCTTCCCAATGCCAAACTGCATATGAGGAAGCTACAATGGTATCTCAAAATGTATGGACACAGCACTGCCAGGATTTGGACACTGTCATTCAAATAATACCTTGCATTCAAAAGGAATTTTGTGGTGGGCTCAGGAATGTCACCTAAACAAGGGACTCTCTGTGACCCGCCAGAGGCGAGTCAGATTCTAACGACAGATGCCTCAGACATTGCTTGGGAGCTCATCTAAATGGAAAGTGGATACAAGACAAGAGGCCTGCCAAACTACAGCATCTACATATCAACATGAAGGAGATGTTAGCAGTCCAGTTTGCATTAATGGCTTTCAAGGAATTACTTCTTCCAGGGCAGGTGTTGATTCTAACAGACAACACAACTGTCATGTGGTACATCAACAAACAAGGGGAACACATTCTTACCCATTGTGCAGGCAAGCAATGATTTTATGGGAGACTGCGCTCAGCTTGCAATTAACTCTTCAGGCAAGGTTTCTGCGGAGCACAGAACTCCTTAGCAGATGTGTTAAGCAGACAAATCATGGATCCCCACAGTGGAAACTGGATCTTCATGTATTTCAAAAATTGACAGTGTCATGGGGAACTCCAGACATAGATCTGTTCGCTTCTCCACTAAACCACCAGCTGCCAAAGTTTTGCACAAAGAGGTTTCATCACACAGCTTGGAGAGTGGATGCTCTTTCTTTCAGTTGGAAAAATCTTCATGTGTATGCGTTTCCACCTCTGCCTCTTCTTCCAAAGGTGCTTCTAAAAGTCAGACAGGACAAGCCAAGGATGATTTTAATAGCTCCAGATTGGCCTCGGCAGCACTGGTACCCATTACTGAGGAGTTTGGTAAGGAAGCCTCCATGGCCTTTACCCTTGATTCCACACCTGTTGTCTCAAACAAACGGTCACCTGCTCAATGTCAAGCTTCACTCTCTTCATCTAACAGCCTGGCATATTCTGTTTTGAAAGACAGTAGGTCTCAACTTCCTCAACAAGTTTTAAATGTGATTATGGAAGCCAGGAGACCTAGTACAAGGAAAGTGTATGAGAAAATGGAAGAGATTTTTATTTTGGAGTGCAGCAAACAATTTGGAGATTTCTGAGCCAAATTTGAGTGTGGCTCTTCAATATCTTACTGAGTTACTAGCCAAAGGTTTGTCTTTCTCTTCCATTAAGATTCATGCTGCAGCAATTTCAGCTCACTATGATTGTGACCCACCATTGTTTTCGCATCCTTTGTTCAAGCAATTTCTTAGAGGGGCAAAGAATACAAGACCCCCACGTAGAGCTCCTACTCCTGCTTGGGATCTCAATTTTGTGTTGGAGAAACTTACTCTACAACCTTTTGAGCCTGCGGCTACTGCTGAATTGAAATACTTGTCATGGAAGACTGCTTTTTTGTTGGCCATTACTTCTGCAAGAAGGGTTTCTGAGTTGCAGGCCCTTATGGCAATGGAGCCTTTTTTGATTTTTCATAAGGATAGGGTATCTTTACGTACTAATCCTTCCTTTATGCCTAAGGTGGTTTCTAGTGTGGCTTTAAACCAAACTATTCATTTGCCTACCTTTTATGCAGATCCTCAAAATAAAGGGGAAAAGATTTTGCACACTTTAGATGTACACAGGCAATTGCGTTATTATTTGAGCAGGACTAAGGATTTTAGGCAGTCTCAGCAGTTGTTTATTTCTTTTGCTTTGAGTTCAAAGGGCAAGCCTGTGTCTAAACAAACTATTTCTAGGTGGATTGGGTGTGGCATTGCATTTTGTTATTCCCATCATGGCAAGGAGATTCCAGCTGGGATTAGGCCTCATTCCACTAGGGCTACTGCCACTTCAACAGCATTTCTAAGGGAGTGGCAACAAAGGATATTTTGGAGGCAGCTACTTGGAGTTCAGTGCATACTTTCTCTAAGCATTATCACCTTCCTCTCTACTCTAAGTCTAGGGCTGGTTTTGCCACAGCTATTTTGCAAGGCATGTTGTCAGTTCCTGCTTCCTTATGATTTGTCAGCCTCCCTTACCTCTGCTTTGGGATTCTACCCAATAGTTAGGACTGCAGCAATGTGGAATGAAGAACATAGTACAGTTTTGTACCTACCATAAATGTAGATGTTCGAGGATCCACATTGCTGCAGTCCAATTACTCCCTCCTTCCCTCTGTGTTTAGGGGTGGTTGTGTAGGTGAAGTTATATTCTGCTGTTTTTGTATATATTGTATATATATATTTTGGTGCAGGTATGTTGGGAATTTTTTGGCTTTTGGCCTTATCTTTTCAGGGTCTTCTGACATCTGGGGCAAGAAAAGACTGAGGATATGACGTCGGTCATGCGCATTAGTACCCTGACGTACTGACGTCAGTCTAATGCGCCCTGACCGACGTCAGCCATATACTTTGGTATTCGGGCCGACTTGTCAGCGGACTACCCAATAGTTAGGACTGCAGCAATGTGGATCCTCGAACATCTACATTTATGGTAGGTACAAAACTGTACTTTTTGTACCTACCATAAATGTAGATGTCCGATAGACATGCAACTGCAGTCGGATTTTCCCTCCCTCCATACCCCTCTATGCCTAGGGTCCACTCCTATCCCTGTTACTCTTAGCTGGGGATATCTGTTATGGTGTATTTGTTTTATTGCTCATTTATTTGTTTGGAATCCTGTTTTTGTCTTCCAATTTGATTACAGCCTTCCTTGGAGGGCACCTGGCATCTGGGGCAAGAAACACTGAAGAAAATGGCATCAGCTGATGCTTATATACTCCAGCCGCTCTGACATCGGAGAGAAATGCGACATCAGCCGACGTCGGACCCAGACTTTGGAATCCGGCCGACCGAGGGCTGCCTGAGGCAGGACAACCCACATGTTATGACTGCAGTTGCATGTCTATCGGACATCTACATTTATGGTAGGTACAAAACTGTACTTTTCACCAGCTTGACACTTGATTCATGCTATCACCAGGCATTACTGTTTGGACTGTGACTTAGTCTGGATTTCTGTCATACCACCCTTCTGTGGACTGTGCTTCTGCATCTTGGTTCTTGCCTTTTCCACTATGGCAGATATACTGCTTGGAATTCAGTCCAGTTTTAGGATCCATCAGCTGCACACCGCCTGTTTGATAAAAGGTACTGCCATATGGTATCACTTGATCTACAGGATGGCCCACCTTGGTGGGTTGCAAGTACCTTCCTGCTCATCCTCCTGTGCTTTGAAGAGACTTTTCACCCAGCCTTGAGTGTTTGAAATCCATGCTAGTCAGGTGTAGGTATATACTTATTTGTTAATCTTCAGCAGAGTGGAAAGACTTGTAGTTAACACGGTGGTGCTCTACCACTGAATGTGCCAACTACAGGATATTCTGAGAAGATTGACAGATGTGATTGATAGTAATGAACTCTGTTATAGGCCACATCAAGGGGATGATACATTTATGAATCATTTTGTAGAAATATCCATTTATACTAAAAAAATTTTTTTTTTTTTTGAGTAACTTATTAGAGTGGCAGTGTTGACTTGAACTAGCAGCCATAGCACAGTGGAGAGAGGATTAAGGAGTATAGCGATTAGATGCGTCAGTGGGCCAGGGAAAAAAAACTTGAGAATAGTGTGCAAATGTTGGGGAAACTTGGCAGACAGCAACTCCTGTACAAGGGACAGGCCCCATCTTAGACCATAAGGGATGGTGTTTAGTAGTGGATTGAAAGGGTGTGTGTTTACAATTATACTTTTAAACTAATATGACAGGGAGACAGGATGACAGAAGAAGAGTGAGGGTAGGTGTTTAGGCAGTACTCTGGCAGTAAAAAAGAGATGCTGTAATGTAGCAGAGGACCAAACAGCTGTCACTGAGCGTGGCAGGGTAATACTGCACTGTAAGTAACCTGTGAAGAAAGATAAGGAACATCAGGTAGCGATGCAGGAGGTGACGGGTGATATGGCTGGCATCTCAGAAATGTGGGATATGGAGATGTCTGGTTATATGTTAAAAAAAAAAATCTCAGAACAGAGTAATGGGGCGAAGCAGTAGTCTGCATAAGTGAGGGACTGTAATATGGAGGAGGAAGAACACAAAGCCCAGGAGTTTGGCAAGGGTACCTGCAGGGTCAGAAGAAGTTAGTTGACTTGGCTGTTAAGAGAAAGGGAGAAACTAATGGAGTGATGGTGTTTATTCTTGAAGATACAAGAGATGAAACTAGACCAGATGACAACGGAATCGGGTTGGACAAAGGGGGTAGTGATCATGGTGGATCTGTATATGCCAATAGACCACTGGGGGTTCTTAGCACTAGTATAGAGAAAGGAGCAGGAGTAGATGGGAGGTATTGGGTCATGTCTGGTTTGACCAGCAGATAAACTGTGCTGTACTTTATTGCAATGTCACAGATATCCCTGATGAGGCACTGTTACCATTTTCTCTCTATTTCTAAACCACTGCTTTGTAAGAATAAAGGAAGTGGTACAGTAGAACATATAATGTCAGCCTTGAGGATGCGGCTAAAGATCAGTCAGGAGACCAGGAACAGATTGATGGTGTAAATAGTGTGTGGCAATGGGTTAGGCATGGAGTATTCAGTGGGTGGTATATCGAAGTTTGAGACTCAGTAGTATGAGCCTCAAATTTGGAAAAAATTAAATGAGATTAAACACAAGTAATGAACTGTAAAAGTTGCTGCCAGATGTAGTGCTTTTGCAAAGAGACAAGCCTAGCATACCCACAGTGAAAGGGGGTCTATACTTCTGCTACTTGTAACTCCCAGATAGTGCATCTCTTAGAAGAGGGAATTCTCTAAGATGCAGCAGTGTCAGACATGGTATAAATTTACATAGAATTACAACTTTTTCAGATCTTGGTCACACTTAATGTCCTTTAACATAAAAGAATACTAGGGGAGACAAACTCATAGCTGCAGACAAGGATGGTGCGCAAAAGGCCATTGTGGCACTATAAAGGTGAAAGGCTAGCAGTTGTAAATTACAAGGTTTATAGTATGTGGAAGGAAGAAGTGGAGAGGTTGAGGAGGTGCAGGACACGGACAATGGCAAAAATGCAATGAAGCCAGAAAAGGCAGCTGACAAGCCAAAATTGAGTTATCGGAAGGGGTTAGGAACAGAAGCAAGAATTTCTTTTGGGTAGATAGAAAAGATGAGGAGACTGAACTGATCAGACTAAGCAGTAATGGCAGGGAGGTCGCACAAGATTGGGGAAAAGAAGAGCGATTTAATGACTACTTTGCTTGAATCTTCAGAGGAAAGCAGGAGAAGGTAGAAAGTAAGGTAAAAGATCTGTCAAAAAGTAGATTGAAAGTCATGCTGCTCTGTGCTAGCCTTAATCTGTAAATGCACTCACTGGAAGCTCACACTGAAAGAAGCCAATGTCTGTACAGTCACAGAAACTTGGTTCAGGGTTGTGGAGAGCACCCCTGCCTTACCAGGCTATACCTCATTCTACACTTTACGACTCCCAAATGAGGTTCGAAAGACTAAGGGTAGAGGAGTCTCTATCTTCATTAAGGACAGACACACTTCCAGACTTGTTTACCAACATGACACACTGGAATTACTCCAGGTGCAACTGACACTAGGCAAGACACCCATCCAAGTTATAGCCAGCTGTAGATCCCCCCTCCATGTCTCAGGACACCCATTCCTACCTGGACCTACTTTACTCCATCAAGGTACCCTCTAACCCCCTGATCCTTTGTGACTTCAACTACCCCACCATAGACTGGGTGAACTATTCCTGCACTAATGCACTCACCCAACGATTCCTTGACTTCATTTCTAATGCACTAGACCAGCTGGTTTCATCCCCCACAAGACGCGATAACATACTGGACTTGGTTCTCACCAACATGGGAGACCGCTGCACCACTGCCATAATATGTTCTTCCCCGGTGAGATCAGATCATCTGTCTGACTCATTCGAAGTTTCTATCTCACTCACCCCCTCCCCAGAGATAACCAGGCTTAAAAACTTTTCAGAAGCTGACTGCAACCTCCTAAGGGTGGGTATCTGCAGCTTCACACCACCACCTCCCTCAGAGGATGCAGAAAACTATGCTGAACAGTATACAAGTGCAGTATACAAGCACCTGTACAACTGCATGGACTCAGCCATACCTTGCAGAACTAAAACCTGCTCCTCAAGGAAACAAATCTATCTGGTGGACATATCTGTCAACAGGCTTTACAACAAAAGGAAGAAACTGTTGTCCAAGGGTAAAAAGGAACAAATTACAAATCAGAAAAATTCCCTTCTCATCCTCAAGCAAATTAGATCACTTGTGAAAATCTCCAAAGCCAATAATGAGTTGAAATTACCCTCTGAAACCAAGGGAAACCACAAGTCCTTGTTCAGTTACATTAGAAACCTCCATAGCAAAGCCCAAGTTTGTTCCGAATTAGTACTTAATGGTACCACTTACACTGATCCTGATAAGTTAGCCAACCTGCTAGCTGATAGGTTCAGTGCAAACTTCACCACCTTATTGCCCTCCAACGGCCCAGTCAACATCCCCAACACTTGTTTTGCACCTCACATCTCCATAGTTCAGGTGTTAAAGGCCCTATACAAGGCAAAGAACGTAGCTTCCATGGGACCTGACATCTCAGGCTGTATTCTGCACCATCTCCAGCAAGAACTAGCTTCGCCACTGAGCACCCTATTCAACCGAGCCTAATTACAGGCTTCTTTCCAGCAGAGTGGAGAACCACCATTGTCATCCCTTTGTACAAAGGTGGTGCCACTACTGACCTTGGGAAACTATCACCCCATTAGATTGACAACTCTGATCTGTAAAGTCATGGAGCGTATTATTATGGATCTCATATACAAGGACATAGGCAGTCTCCAAGCACTTGACCCCCACCTAATTCAGATTTGTTAGGGGCAGATTTTGCCTACTGAACCTAGTTGACTTCTTTGAGACCTTCACCAAGACCTTGGATGAAAGGAAGTCTATACATACAGCTTAACTTGACCTGGCTAAGGCCTTCGACACAATCCCCCACTCAGACATCATTGAAAAGTTAACACAGCTTGGTGTTAATCCCTGTCTCGTCAGATGGATGACCAACTGACTCACAGAAGGACCCACAAGGTCAAAAGAGATGTCACCACTTACGATAGCAGACCTGTCACTAGTGGTGTCCCCCCAAGGATCTGTCCTGGGACCCTTACTGTTTGGCATCTAGTTCTCAGAGGTCCAGGCAAAGACAAAGGGCCTTTGGCTGACTAAGTTTGCAGATGACTGTAAGTTGGGTGCTGTCATTGACTACCAAAATGATGTTAACATACTGCAGGAGGGTGTCTCAGCTACAAATAACTGTTGCCAAAGTCCTGGCCTTGAGTTAATTGCAAAAACAATTATCATACCATTCGGCAAATCATGGCCCCTACTGATTACCACATCAACAGGAACCCCCTAAGCACACAACCTGTGGTGAGAGACCTGCGTACTTGGGTTGACTAACATCTCGCATTTGACCATCGTGTGGCGGCAGTGGTCAGAAAAGCCTTTTTCTTGGTTCATCTCATAAATAAAGGGATGGCATCTAGAAAAAAGGTTGTTACCTCTGTACTCCTCCCTCATTAGACCTACAATTGAGTATAATGCCCTGTTTGGTGTGTACCTCCCCAAACACCTGCACCAACTGGAAAGGCCACAGAAATGCCTCACAAATAGAATCCATGGCCTCCAACACCTGTCCTATGCGGACAGGCTAAAATCACTATCACTCTACTGTGTATCATACAGATTGCTCAGAGGTGATCTGTGTCCCACCTACAAGGCAATATCTGACCCTGCCCTACTAGAGGTGCTCCATATCTGAAAGTCTAAACTCTCACATTACCCGCTTGGTAGGCCTAAATGTGATATGCAACATCAACAAAACCTGCTGGAGATGCAGGTTTGTCTCCCAGAGGCTGCCCTTTCTCTGGAGTAGACACCCCATACATGTCAGAGTGCCTCGCTGGTCCTCTTCAAGCGCAACCTTGATGCGTGGATGGGGAAACCACAAATTTGTTCCAGGGGTTCCACCTTTGTCCCTCATTGACATGGGTGACAGGTGCTGACTGAGGTTTCTTTTTGGGGGATAAACTGTTGGCTAGGCTTGTAATGGCAGGGCCATTAGCCTAGTAGCCTTTTATGATCCTGTGTGGGCAGGCTGAATGAGAGAACAATGGACAAAGACTAAGATAGTGGAGAAGGAAGTGGGATGGGGTTAGCTGCCCTTACGGACAAAGAAATGCAAAGACTGGATGGGCTGCCTCCTATAGTTCTCAGAAATCCATCTAGTATATTGGCAGATCGCTTCCTTCCCATGATGGAGATATTCAGTAGATCACTGGCTAGTACTGAGGTGCCAGAAGGCTGGGAGATGGTAAGTGTTAATATTATGCAGGAAGTATCCAGGGACTTAAGGCCCTTTAGCTCAACAACAGTACCATGTGGCTGAAGGTTTTGGAAAGAATCTTGCAGGAAGTCTTAACAGCGTTTTGGATGTGCATCTGCAGGACACCAGCATTGTTGCAGAGTGAGAAGGGGCGGTCATTAAAACTTCAGTATTATAACTGGGTTATAGAAGAACTTGACTGGGAGGTACCAGTAGGCATGGTTTACTTGGACTTCAGCAAGACTTTTGATGGTGTCCCATACAGGAGACTTCTTGGAAAGCTGTAGGGATTTGGAGTTGCACCAAGACTGAGGACCTGGGGAGCTCTGTGGTTGAGCAGTATATAGGGAAAAGTTGTATGGAGTGGGACAGTGTCGGGAATTAGCAAAGTGAGGGAATTGAGAACAGCATCAGCCTCTTTGCTGATGACACAGTAGTGCAATGAGAGAATGGAGGGGGAGGAATCTAGGGAAGATTTTGGAAAGGCACGGTAGAAAAGTGCAATTTTTGAGGTTCATTGCAAGGAAGTTCAGAAATCACTGCATTTGGGTCACAGCATCCCTGTTATGAAATCTGGTAGGGGAGTGGAAATGAAAAGGTCTACAGTGGTGGTAATCACAACCTCAGCTAGACCACTGGGATCAGAGTGAGATGACCAGTAAAAGCAGCAAACAGGATGTTGGGGTGAATCCCCTGGAAGATGGTTTCCGGAAGCAAGAAAGGTAATGTTTGCATGCTGCCAGAAGGATTGTGGTCTGAAGGGGAGGGGATATGACCATGGACTAGGTAAGCTAGATTGTCACTTGTGACCTGAAGAGATGACAGTGAGAGGGACACATTGTTTGCCATTCCACTGTTTAGGCCGAGACATTGAGAGCACATCTGTTATAATTATTGTCTCATAGAAAGTAGGTTTGAAGTCATGTATGTAAGTGTCAGAGAAATATCTGTAACTCAAAGGAAATAGTTAATTTGGCAAAAAAAATGATTTACAATTTACTTTTCAGTTTACTAATTATCTGATTATCCTGTGTACCAGTTGTCCTAACATTTACGTGACTAAACATCAACAAAAAGGTGGCATTCCAAGTTGGTGCTGACCTTGATTTCCATCTCTGTAGGGTGGTAATGTTGGGGAAGTAGTCACATTATTGATACTTAGTGCACAGCCTGTTAATGCAGGTCTCAGCAGGCCAAAACCAAATAAATGCAGAAGAGCTAAGCAAATGTACCACTACTTAGTCCCATGCAAAAATAGTCTGAGGCTTCCCATTCTTAAGTGATCTTGCTTTACTCATCTTAAATGAGGGCTTTCATCTGAAGACTTTGTTGGATCCAACAGTAGAAAGTTCTAATTTTCTTTATTGCACCTTGCTTGAATGTGGCAGTTAAGGTAGGACACTGCCTGGCACTCCTACCTACAGTGTCACATGTATCTTCACTTAAAGGTTGTTTTTTTTTTTTTTTTTAAGAATACAGAAACAGAGCTGCTTTCCGGATACACAGAAGAATTGTGGAATGCCTGAAGCTTTGACTTATTTAAATACTTTTACTGTACACTTGAAGAACCATTAGCCATCCAGTAGGATTAGTGTGCAGTCCCTGATGTGGATATTTTGTGAAAATCTTGGTACAATTTCTTTCTTTTTGGTCAGACCTGCTTCGATTTGTGGTAGCTCCAGCCAGTAGTGAACTTTATAGATTTTTTTTTAGTTGCAAAGTAACATTTTATGTGCCTTAGTCAGAGGGTGTAAGGGGATTATGTGCCTTAATCAGAGAGTGAAAGGGGATGCAGAAGAGCTGATATTGATAAAAAACCTTGTTTTTTGTTTGTTTGCTGTAAACTCACGTTGGTAACCTACCTCAGGTTAAGACAATAAATGACAAATCCTCTTAGTAAAAGATCATTTTAGTAAAAAAAAATTGTAACAAATGGCTTTTTACTTTTGATTTAAAACTGAGCCGGATATGTATAAAGATTTAAGGGAAATGGCTTTGTAGACTTAACTCTTAGCACCTTTTTCCAAAATACTTTGGCATCATTTCAGTTTTTTTTAGCTACAAATTATTGAGAAACAAAAATAACAGATTGTAAATATTTATCTGTCTGTCTGGGTTTT